>NC_090649.1:81879238-82091738 GCF_040937935.1 Hyperolius riggenbachi | reverse complement strand
CTGCTTACATCTTGTACTGTCTACAGAGACTATGGGCCATATGCAATTCATTTATTCACCTGAGTTTTCCTCCTAGGGGATACTTTCACAACTTGTAAATAAAATGCCTTTTACACCACCAGCAAGCAACCAAATACTCCCAATCATTTTTATAGTACTTTTTCACCCACTTTTTGGTACTTTTCCCATTGCAAAGTGCTAAAACGTTATTTTAAATTGAAGATGAAAAGTTATCTCCTAGGAGAAAACTCAGGAGAAAAAGTGAATTGCATATGGGCCAGAGACTCTGAGTGAAGAAGTAGAGCCAACAACATATAGAAAACATACAAATAAGGTAATTGGCTTCTACCTAAATTGGCCCTAGACTACGATGGACATATGACTATGTTATAGATTTGAGTGTGAGCTCCTCTGAGGGACAGTCAGTGACATGATTATAAAGCGCTGTGGAAGATGTCAGCGCTATAAAAATAGGAATATTATTATTAATAATAATAAATAACATAACATTTAGCAAAATGAAATAAAAGAACAATACAGTTCTATGGTGTTCAAAGCTTTTCATTTGAATTATTTCACCTTATTTATTACTTAGCTCAACAATATAGGGAGCAAAAGTCTAAAGGCCCATACACACGGGCTACAACTGTTGCTGGAAACACATGGCGCGCGCATGTTGCGGCGACAGGTCCTCCGTGGTATGAGGCGCGCGCAAGGAACTGTTGCTAATCAGAGCTGTCACCAGGCGATTGACTTGGCCAATCGCCGGCAACAGCTGTTGCAGGAACGGTCGCTAGTCTCAAGTTGGTGCGGTCGTGTGTATGCTAGTCTCTAGCAACTCTTGTGAGTCCGACAGTTCATTGAACCTGCGACAGAAGTTGCTGAGCGACAGTTTCCGCTATGTTCCTAGGAAGAACTCCATAACAAGGGGCCCTGTTAATCAAGGGACCCCCAATAGAAATGGATTCAAGCATAATCCAAATAAAGGAAGTAGTGGCACTATTAACCACTATTTTTTAACACAGGGCCACAAGCCAGAAAAGGGGGTGGGAAGAGGGGGATTAGAGGGGGGAGGGGTAGTCGTAGGAAGACAGTAAATGTAGATATTAGTGTGAAAACTGATAAATAGAGGGGTATCTACAACTTAAGTGGGGTAGAATTGAGTGAGACTGAGAAAAAGGTATTGGAGAAGGGCTTAAAATTTGCCCCTACTTCTAAATTAAATAAATTTGAAACCTATATCGACATAAAAAAATATATGAGGAAATTATGTTTAAAAAAATATTTCCAAAAAAATGTGTTAGCCCCAAAACAGATCGATTCCGCCTTCCTACATACCAAACTGAAAAATCCCTCTAGGTTTAATCCCACACATGAGACCAGCAAGGAGATGCATGTCTTTGAACACAATGTTGTGAGAGACCTCAGGAAGATTAAGTCATTGCCCATATCCCTGAATAACTTGTCCCGGGAGGAAATTAAAGCTATCAATGATCTTCAACAAAATAAAAATATCACCATACGTCCAGCAGATAAAGGGGGTGGGATAGTTGTCCAAAGGGAGAGTGATTATAATAAAGAAGCTCTCCGTCTGCTGAGTGACGCCAATACATATAGACGTTTGAAGGGTGACCCTGGGAACTGTTTTGGTAAAGAATTAGAACAGCTATTAAGGATGCATATCAGGAAGGAATCCTGAACAAAAAGGAGTTTGATTTTGTGAGCATATCCCACCCTAGGACTGCAATATTTTATCATCTTCCAAAACTGCATAAGAACCAGGTTGATCCTCCGGGCAGGCCGATTATCTCTGGGGTGGGGTCGGTCACGTCCAATCTTTCCAGGTACGTTGATACCTTCCTCCAGAGATATGTAAGATCTACTCCGGCCTTCCTGGAGGATACTAGGCATGCCCTAAACATTTTGGAAGGGTTGGTATGGGAAGATGGTTGGCTTCTAGCCACCCTTGATGTAGCCTCGTTATATACCATAATTGAACATGATGATGGCTTAAAGGCGGTGAGTCAATTTTTGAGTCTGGACTCCACTATGAGGGAGGAACAGAAACTCTTCATTCTGAGGGGGATACAATTTATATCAACACATAACCATTTCAGGTATGGAGACGATTTTTACCTCCAGACGAGTGGGACGGCGATGGGGACCAGGTTCGCGCCGGGGTATGCCAACCTCTTCATGGCCCATTGGGAAGAAACCCATGTACACGGGGCGTGAGGGGCCTGGCGCGGACCTGGTCCTATGGAAAAGGTTTATTGACGACGTCCTGCTCGTCTGGAGGGGTTCTGAGGATTCCCTTAGAAAATTTGTGGAAGATCTGAATTGTAATACTGTAAATTTAAAATTTACATCCGAGATTAGTAATAGAGAAATACATTTCTTGGACATTAACATATATGTGGAGAATAATAAAATTAAAACCCGCACGTATACTAAGCCCACGGATGTAAATAGTTATATCCTGACCACCAGCTGCCATTTTCCTCCATGGCTGAACACCATCCCTAAGGGACAATGTATTTGCCTCAAAAGGAATTGCACAGAAGATAGGGAATATCAGAGGGAGGTGGAAATACTCTCAAAAAAATTCAGCGAGAAGGGGTATACAGAAAATATTATTGAGGAAGCTAAAAAAGAAGTGGATGCTATAGACAGAAGTGATTTACTCATTAAGAAATATGGGGGGTCCAGAAAGACTTCTCACTAAGATTTAATTTGAGGTATGGCCCACGAAGTGGAGCGATACATAACATTATCTCCAAACATTGGACGATTCTCAGGCAGGACAAACTTTTGAACGAGATCTTGCCTGTCCACCCCTCAATTACATACAGAAGGTGTGGTAATATAGGTCTTAAGTTAGCAATGGCAGCTGGGGATTATGTATGTGGCCCTAGGCTGACGGGTGAGGGAGGTTTTGTTAAATGTGAGAGGTGTATTAATTGTAAGAAAACTAAAGCCTATAAAAAGATCACACAAGTAAGAGAGGGGGATGAAATATATAAGATTAAAGATTTGATTATGTGTGACACTAAGGGTGTAATTTATTGCCTAATATGCCCATGTGGTAAGAAATACATCGGACGCACCAAGAGAACACTGGCAAGTAGGATAGGTGAACACCTAAACAATATCGGGAAGGGTTGGGAGGGGCATCCCCTGTCCAAACATTTTAGGGACGTTCATGAATGTCGTATATGGGATGTGGTATATTTCGGTTTGGAGGTGGTATATAGGGACATAAGGGGAGGGGACTATCTAGCCAAAATGTCCAGGCAGGAGAGTAGGTGGATCTTTAACTTAGATACTTTAATGCCAAAGGGGTTAAATGATGAAATGGAACTCTTCGGTTTTATGATGTAGTACATATATATATATATATATATATATATATATATATATATATATATATATATATATATATATATATACTAGTTAGGATTTATGATCCTTATTTGATTTTAATTTATTATTATTTTTATGCGAGCAATCTGGTTCTCTATTGAGCTGCTGGTTTCTCTATATCTAATTTGTAATCATATATCTGTATGGGTGAATCTCAATGGGGCCAGATAAAAAGTTTTGACAAAAGAAGAACTTTAAAAGTTGAATGATTGCAACATTATGCTATTTATACACTATGGAACTATACAAGTAGCTGCCACTTTAACAGAGTGAAGGGAGGAGTGGCTGAGTTAAGATCATCCATATATAAAAAATGGCGACTTCTACACCAACTCATAGATTCTGAGGAAGACGGCCGCGCCATCGAAACATGTTAATCGAGTAGCTGTGAACTGTATTCATATAGGGGCGCCCCGCTATATTACAGATTGGCCCACGTTCCTTCCACCAACATTGCTACAACTGGTTATACGGAGGAATTACGGAACCACAGAGGATTGGAACGCAAGGAAGTGGCCACAGCTTGGGTTGAGACGCACTAGGAAGTGACGTCTCTCCCCTGAAGTTGGTGATCCGGAGGACCGGAAGTTGCCGATCCGGCGTCACGCTTTCTGCTAGCAGCTTGCCGCTCTAGCGGCGCTGCCCGCTGAGTGACTGAAGCGGCTCCCCACATTACTGAGGAGGACCCCTGGTGGGCACTAGGACCATCCTATCTGGGAACCCTCTGGGACATGTTGGAGGAATAATCGCAGGAGTGGTGAGAACTGCCAAGGCATCCTATGTATAACGGCTATTGACTGCCATCTATATAGTTAGAGTCTATACCACTTAGGACATATAATCACCGTTCCAGGATCTGCAATTCTATATGAGAACTGTGTAGTATTCCTAGGAGTGTATAGATAATTCTGGCATATCAGCTAACCCTTAAGAAAATATACCCACATTGTATTTTTTACATTTTAACATTTTGAAATTTTATGCGACAGTTGTGGCATTTTTGTAGCTCACAACTGTTGAGGTTTTTTATCCCTAAAAAGAGAACCAGCTTGCTCTTTGTATGAAAGGATGAATGCATGAGAATATATATGGTTGAGATTTATGGTACTTGGTGATAATATTCACAATAAAAAGTTTGTAATCAGAACAACAATCGTGTATTAACTTATGTCCAGTGCACCCCTGAATATATTTAAATTTGCTTCTCTTTAGGTGGGGATAGGGGAGAACCCCACCCCAGGTGGCTGCAGCAGGAGGTAGTCCATACTGTAGATGGTCATTAACAACAGTTGTTTACCTAACAGTTTTCTTTGGGCAGCGCCCTCCAGTGTGTTTTCTTAGTTTCCGCTATGTTGCAAACGGGTTGTTGCCGCGTGTATACAGTCGTCGCTTGTATACAACTGTCGTTGCTGGAGACTTTCAACTGTTGCTTGTCTCCATGCAACTGCAGACATCCGTGCCTCGTGTGTATGTAGCTTTATTAGAAAAGCAGATAAGGGTATCTGATTTTCGATAATTTTTTTGAACGATTTTATTTAGAAGTGCTCGGAAAATCAATCAGAAAAAGTATTGGAAATCAGATTGGACCTGACGGAAATTATCAATTCAAACTGTTGATCTGATGAGAAATTGTATGGTGTGTACCAGGTATTAAGCCAGCGAAAATAAATGCTGGTCTTGCAGAATGTTCTGGGAGGAAATCCCACATAGCTAAACAGCCTAGGCTAAACATCACTGGGAGGGTGGGGCTATGTACCAATATACAGCAAGATATAGGAAGTGTTTCTGATGCTGAAACCAGGAAAAAAAATGCCCGGGTATATATTTGGCTGGTGTTGGCTCCACCCACTTTTTCTAACCCTAACACACAAACACTCAATGACCAAGTTTGTAAACTTTGGCATCAATAATTTGTATATTCCCATAGAAATTAAATAAATCAGATTAACGGTTTGTGACTACGCCCCTCTCCAGCATGTGGACCCCAGTCACCCAATGACCAACTATAGCAGGTTTAAGGCATCTGCTATTAACAGTGTAAAAATGGCAGCAATTTAAATATTCCCCTTAAAAATCAACAGGGGAATTTTGATTGGCTATAATAGGCTCCACCCACTTCCTTGAATATTAATCTGTGACCATCTGGGCAAAGTTTGAGAACCCTGCCATTAACAGTGTAAGAAGGCCTGCAGTTTATATTTTCCCAGTGAAATTTGTTTTTGGCTCTCCCCACTTTTTGTAACCTGAACACACAGTCACTCAATGACCAAGTTTGTGAGCTTTCAGGTCCTTGGCATCAATAAAAACAAATCTCATTAACTGTTTGTGGCTCTGCCCCCTTTTCTGAATTTGAACCCCAGTGACCCAATGATCAACTGTACCAGATTTGAGCCATAATGGCTTGTGCCATTAATAGTGCAAGAATGGCAGTAATTTTAATATTCCTCTTGAAAATCAACAGGTGAATATTGATTTGCTTTTTTAGGCTCCATCCACTTTTCTGAATATTAATCCCAGTCACCCAGTAGCCAACTGTGCAAAGTTTGAGAACCCTGCCATTAACAGTGAAGAAGGGCTGCAGTTTATATTTTCCCAGGGAAACATATTTTTGAATCCACCCAGTTTTTGTAACCTTAACACACAGTCACTCAATGACCAAGTTTGTGAGCTTTCAGGTTCCTGGCATCAAAATTGTGTGAATGGAAGCAGTTTATCCAGCAAATAAATCTGATTGGCTGTTTGTGGCCTTTAGTGAATTTGAGCCCCAGTCACTTAATGACTGACTGTAGAAGGTTTGAGGCCTCTGCCATTAACAGTGTAAGAATGGCAGCAGTTTCAATATTCCCCTTGAAAATCAATAGGTGAATTTTGATTGGCTTTTGTAGGCTCCACCTACTTTTCTGAATATTAATCCCAGTCACCCAGTGACCAACTGTGTCAAGTTTGAGAACCCTGCCATTAACAGTGTAAGAATGGATGCAGTTTATATTTTCTCATGTAAAAAGTTAGTTGTTTTTGGCTGTTGTAGGCTCCACCCACTTTCTTGAATCTTAATCTCATTCACCCAGTGACCCGACTGTGGCAAGTTTGAGAACACTGCGATTAACAGTCTAAGAATGACTGCATTTTCCCATTAAAAATGAATGGCTGAAATTTGATTGGTTGTTTTATGCTCCGCCCACTTTTCCTGGATTTGTAAACTCGGTCACCAAGTGACCATCTGTGCCAAGTGTGGGGACTCTGTCTTGATTACTGTGAGAATGGCAGCCTTTTACATTTTTTCCATTGACATGAATGGGTGTAATCTGATTAGCTGTTTGTAGCTCCGCCCATGTGTGCAGGAGGGACGCAAGACCCCCAGAACATATCATCCCAGGTAATAAGGGATCTGTATACCAAGTTTTGTTCAAATCGGTCAAGGCGTTTTTGAGTGATCGCGGCACATACATACATACATACGATTTTATATATATATATAGAGAGAGATTTAAAGGACTTACGAGGCCAATTTTTTAAAAAAAGTTGTGCTTATGCATGAATTTTGAATGCACGGCGGACACCATCCGCGCTCTCCGTGCAGTTCCGCCGGGTCCCTGCTGCTTAATGTCCCCCTGGGGCCGGCTCCCGACCCCACAGCCCAGGTCGGGCTCTAATGCCTCCTCAAAAATGGTTGCCACGGCTGCACAGTCCGCATAGACGCGAGTGCAGCTGCGCAGCTCTAGGGCTTCCCCTCTCGACCCAAGCACAGGAGACAGCCTGTAGCGTGGATCGGGGGGGGAGGCCCTAGAGCTGCGCAGCCATACTCGCGTCTATGCGGACTGCGCAGCCGCGGCAACCTCCGGCGCCCATTTTTGAGGAGGCATGAGAGCCAAGACCCGGGCTGTGGGGTCGGGAGCCGGCGGAACTGCACGGAGGGCGTGGATGGCGTCCTCCGTGCATTCAAATTTCATGCAGGTACAGAACCTCCATGTCTCAACCTCCGGCGGACATTTTTGAGGAGGCATGAGAGCCAAGACCCGGGCTGTGGGGTCGGGAGCCGGCCCGGGGGGACACTGAGCAGCAGGGACCCGGTGGAACTGCACAGAGGGCGCGGATGGCGTCCTCCGTGCATTCAAATTTCATGCAGGTACAGAACTTTTTTTAAAATTTGACCTCGTAAGTTCTTTAAACATTTAAAAAGTTAATTGAATGTTTTATTGTCTCTGCTCAGTTGCAGTCTATTACGTGTCCCTAAATGAAGATACATGAACTATATTGACCCTTTCTCTCGCCCTCTGCTCTCAGAAATATGTAGAAAAATGTATTCTGCCAGGAAAACTTTTATGGCTGTAATTTGCTTATCAGTGATGTTTACTATATTCCTGACAAGGTGCCGACAACACAAAAGCTGTCACTTTCATCCTCTTTTAGGTAGAAAAATGAAACAAAATAAAACACCCTGGTTATTAATATGTTTAGTACTGTACATTCACGTCACATGTCGCCTTAGGTACATTTTAAATCCAGTAAAAGCTTGAAACACACATACGAAGGGGTGATGTCTACCACATTTTTATTTTGTACAATGGATGCCTTACAAGATTTTCATGTTCTTACGACAAACTTGGATTCTTTCCGTTTTATACAGTTGTAAAAAAAAAAGGCAAAATATGTAATGATAAATTTCTTCCAAATCCGGCCAATGTGACATACGCATCCAATCAGCCTCCCCTTCTATTGCCAGTATTATCTGTACGATGGAGCTATATGTCAGCGTGGCACCTTTCATGTCTTAAAATAAGTGCAATGTGTTATCTTCCTCGCACCAATAATGAAAATCTCTGCATTTTTTTATTTGCATAAACCATTTTTTATTATACTTCCCACATGTTCCTCATTACCTATCATACCTCAAAAACATGGTCGATGATATTTCTGAAATGAAGACCAGAAACCAGCTGAGCTTTCAAGAAAACAATATGAAGAGACCTGAATAGGGGCCAACAGGGACCTCAGAACTTTCTTTTTTGTCGAAGCTTACTAGGAGAAGACAAGGAGAACGTAAGCCCGGCCAAGTCTTTACAATGGTTCCACCCTGGAAACCATCCAGAGAGCCCTTTGATTATCTTCTATTATAATAAGGAATAGGGAGATCATGTTTCTTACAGGTCTTCATCTCATCATATTGTGGACAAAAGAAAGATACTTTTATATCCATATATAAAAGGGGTTGTAAATATATTTTAAAGGGAGAGACTGGGATATTTAACATTTACACTTGATTTATTTCTAAAGTTATGGACAGAATATTATCTGGCAGCATATTGCCCTGTACTGACACCAAAGCTGAAAAAAAGAATATTAATAATAATAATAAAGCAGGATTAAAGAGACTCTGTAACCAAATTTTCAGCCTTATTTCTTCTATCCTAACAGTTCCTATACCTGTTCTAATGTGGTCTGTCTTACTGCAGCCTTTCCTAGTTGCACAGTGGCTGTATTATTTCTGTTATATAATCTAATCTTCTTTCCTCTGACGACTTTTTCGGGCTCAGGCAAGAATGTGCTGCTCTTGCTTGTTATAGGCAGAAGCTATACACACCCTCTCCATGACCCCTGCAGGCTCTGTATGAGTCACAGACTGAGCTCCTCTCAGCCTATTGCATGCCATGTCTTTTGTTTGTAAACACTGCCTAAAACTGGCAATTACACGCCAGGATTGCAGCAGGGAGTGGCAGAAACAGCACAGAGGGGCCTAGGAGAACATAATGAATAGAATTGTATGCTTTTTATTGTAAGAATTTTAGAGTACAGATTATCTTTAAACTCGTCTCTATACATGATGAATAACTTAAAAGAAAAACATTATTTTGCACCCTCGTAGAGAACTTGTTGTTAGGCTTGGTTCACACATAAAAAGGTTTCCAGCCCTGTCCTGTTAGCTTTTGACAGTTGGCATCAGTTTTTCATGTGTTACTATGGCTGTGTTCACACACAAATCTGTAGATTTTTGGTACAGTCCAGTCTTGTCAGTTTTGTATCAGTTTTGTATGTGTTTCTATGGCTGTGTTCACACATAAAACTGTACATTTCCGGTCCTGTCCTGTAAGTTTTGTATGTGTTTCTATTGTTGTGTTTACACATAAAAGGTGTACATTACCAGTCCAGTCAGGTTAAACTGATAGAAAACGGATGCAAAACTGACAGGACTGTACTGTACTGTACTGTACCGGAAATGTGTAGATCTACGTGTGAGCCCGGCCTAACACCTTTTCCTGTGTCCCAAGCCTGGCACCACGGTTAATACTTTTTTTTTCCTTTATGAAGAGTGTCCAGTTGATTAAATTTGAGTGACGAACCTCAGGAACCAGGAGAGAATAAAAGGAAACAGAAAACACCAAAAGTGCCAGATAGTGTATTCCAGGCAATAAATTAATGTGTGAAATAAATACCACCTACAAACCTGGGTTGCTATAAGGCACCTACACTACTACAGTATCAAGCAAGGGGAGAATTCATGATAGTTTGGGTCGCATTCCAGAAAAAAGACCACCGGATAATTATCACAGGGGACACCCCTTGAAGGAGGGGAATATACACAAAATGGGAGGAGGAGCCCCAATGTAGTAGGCAATGGGTAATGAAACAATCTTACCTCAGGTTGGAGGTTTACAGGATACCCGAGGTGACGTGTGACATGATGAGATAGACATGGGTATGTACATTGCCTAGCACACAAATAACTAGGCTGTGTTCCTTTTTTTCTTTCTCTGCCTGAAAGAGTCAAATATCAGGTATGTAAGTGGCTGACTCAGTTCTGACTAAGACAGGAAGTGACTACAGTGTGACCCTCACTGATAAGAAATTCCAACTATAAAACACTTTCCTAGCAGAAAATGGCTTCTGAGAGCAGGAAAGAGATAAAAAGGGTCAATAGTTCATAGATTTTAGCTCTGGCATACTTCAATGCATGTGTCATTGAGTAAAAACAATAAAACAGTTAAAACTTAAAAAGTAGATTTAAACATAAAATAAAACTGTGGAATATCTTAAAAAGTATTTTTTAGGAGAAAGAAGATAGTTACAATCATTTATTTCATTTGTTTATTTTCGCCTCAGGTGTCCCTTAAAGATAATATTTTTTTTCCTGTGTCCAATAAAACTATTATTTTTAAACCTCCCACTTGAGGTAAGGCCATTACCCACGTTTACCCATTGCATACTACATGGGGGAGCCTCTTTCCTTTTGTGTTTCTTTTCTTTAAATTTACCTTGGGTGAGCATCCATTTTGAGTTTACTTCTGCATGAAAACGCAATGGCTCAAAAATCACTCTAAAATCTCTTCAAAAATCGACATCGCTCCAAAATTGCCACAAAAAAAAATTGCAGTTGCTCCAAAAACACTTTAAGGGCCCTTTTCCACCTGCAATCGCTAGCGTTCACGCTGAATGCTAGCGATTGCTGAATCGCAAAACCGGCGATTCCCCCGACGTTTGCGGCCGCGATTTTGCTATGCTATGCACTGCATAGCAAAATCGCGGCAATTATCGCTCCGCCGCGCGTTCGCGTTCCCGACAAAAGCGAATCGCGGTAGGAAATGACCTACCGCGATTCCTATGTTAAAAAGCAAACCGTAGCGATTGTAAAATCGCTAGCGGTTTGCGGTTTTGCGATTCAGCCAGCGCAAACGCGCTGGTGGAAAAGGGCCCTAAAATTACTATTGCTGAAAAAGACGACTCTTTCTCGGCTTTGAAAATAAGGGACTGCCGGTTCAAACATGTACATTCCCCTGACTGTGTGATAATTATTTATTGGGGGGGGGCAATGATTTATTTATATACATTTTAATTTATGTAGAATATATTTTTTTATTATTTGAAAATTAAAGTTAAATCCTACTTCAATACTCAAATCCAGTTTTGACACAGTTTTATAGTAAGAATTGTAAAAAGTCTGTTAGACTTAAACTAATTTCTTTGAATATTAGTAAAAGTAGGTTTTGATTCAATGTAACAAATATTTATTATAAATAACTTTTGGGTACTATTGAGTGACAACATGAAGTTTGGCTTTTTACCTGACTGACAATGTATGGCTTTAGTAATTCAGGGTCACCTCTGTTAAAGTGGACCTGAAGTCTTGCATAAGACAGAAGGAGACACAGAGAAATTCCCCCTGTATGTATTTAGAAAGTTTAGTCTGTCAGATTTCCCCTCATATGTGTCTACTCACAAGTTGTAATTTGATCCCACACCTGTGTAAGCTGACTGCCATGGCAGATAAGCTCATTTGAAAGCACAAGACGTTAACAATATGTGTACTTCCATTAAAGCAGGGAGAAGACAAACTGCAGATGTATTGCAGGATTTGTATAAGCTGTAACAAATAAATGTTTTTCTTCAGGCCCTATTCACACTTAGAAACGCAAAACGCCAGAGTTTTTTCAGGTGTTTTGCAGGAGTGATTTATCCGCGTTTTCACACAGAAAAATCACTGAACACTGCGGCGATTTTGCCACGATCGCGTTATAGCACTGAAACGTGATCGCTGGGAAATCGGCTGAAAATGGTGCAGGCAATGCATTTGCGTTTTTGCCCGTTTTTGAGCGATTTGCGGCTATTAGCGCAAATCGCCCAAGTAAGAATTGGCCCATAGGGTTTCATTACGATATCGCTTTTAAAAAGCGCTAGCGTTTGAGCGTTTGAGCGTTTTGCCGAAACCGCGGCAAAATGCTCTAGTGTGAATGGGGCCTCAAAGATTATTAGGCTGTTGTATATCTTTTAGAGCAGAGAAGCAGTTCCGAGTTCAGGTCTGCGTTAGGCAACAGTTGGAAAAAAGTCAGAGAACTTAATTATGAAAGACCAAGCTGAAGCTAGATACAGCTAAATACAATCAACATAGATAAGGCACCTAGCCCAGATGGCATCCACCCCCTAGTATTAAGGAAACAATGTGTCTGCTTTCATAAAAGCAGGAAGTAAACACGCTGCAGATTTATATCAGCTAGAACAAATAAATGTTTTTCTTTAAAGGTTATTATGCTGTTGCTTTTCTTTTAGAGAAGAGAGGCAGTTCGGAGTTCAGGTCCGCTTTAGGAAAGACAATGCCCAATTTACTATTAACTTATCTCCAAGGAGGTATCTTCAAATCTTACCAAGAAAATACCTTTAAAGGGACTCCGAGCAGTGCAGTAACTATGGAAAGATGCATACCATTTTGAAGCACTCTTTCTCCTCTTTCCAATGATATATAAATCACCCTACGGCTTTTAGTTTTCACTATTCTCGCGATCGAAATCACAGCCACCATCTTGGATTCCTTATTCAGCATTGTATTATGCAGGACGACACTTTCCCCAGTGTCGGCAGCTCCATTCAGTGCAATGCAATGAAATACAAGGAACCCAGGGGGATATAATTACAAACATCATGCTGGTAGGTGTGAGGATATAATTAATAAGTTATGGGTATGCTTAAAGGCATACCCACAGGCACTGCTCGGAGTCCCTTTAAACTCCCAACATGCAAGAAAATACTCATAAGTTTGATGTTACTTTTTTAACCTACTTTTTAGCACTTTTTCAAGATAAACAGTTAAAGGGAACCAGAGAGGATGACACATACATACCTGGGGCTTCCTCCAGCCCCATACGCACGGATCGCTCCCACGCCGCCGTCCTCCGCTGCCTGGATCCGCCGCCACCGGGTCCCGTCATTGCCGCGAGTCGGCAAGTCGGCAGGCGGACGCGGCCAATTCTCCGCATCACAAGGTGCTCTCCCCATACCGATACGCATGTGGCTGCTTACTGCGCAGCCGCATGCGTACGTGTATGGAGGGAGCCCCTGTGATGCGGACAATTGGCCGCTTCCGCCGGAAGTGACGGGCCCAGTACCGGCGGATCCAGGAAGCTGAGGACGGCGGCGTGGGAGCGATTCAGGCTTATGGGGCTGGAAGAAGCCCCAGGTATGTATGAAATCCTTTTCCTTTTTTCACCCCCCGTTCCTCTCTGGTTCCCTTTAATTGGATAAGAGATAAGGGCCCTTATTCAATTTACTTTTTCTCTTTTACGTTTTCTCCTAGGTCAGGATATCATTTTTTATCTTATCTTTAAAATAAATAATCAGCACTCTGCTATTGAAAAAGTACCAAAAAGTACGTGAACAAGATCTGTCAAAAGTAATCTGAATATGTTCTTGCTTGCTGGTGGCCTAATATGCATTTTACTGATAAGGTGTAAAAATACCACCAAGGAGAAAACTTCAAAAAGGTCCAATGTCACACACTGTACCATATCTTGCTTCTTGTATGATAAAATAACTAAAATATTCTACTCGGAGTCTTAAATAACAGGTGGAGGACATATGTGACCTTTTGGAAGCCAATACCTGCATTACATTATAAATCATATAACCAATCAATAGAAGAAATCCTTAAATCGCAGCCCTACTTAGGCAGCATGGACTCCTGTCTTTAATCTCCTGAAGTATAGGTAGCATGACATTACGGTAGACCTCTATATCATTACATCAAAATATTACATGAAAAACACAACGATCCACCTCGGATATAATTCAGCAATGTGAGGATACCTCTAAATTGCCTCCAGAGATAGATGACATCCCGCGGGCAGATCGTCTCAACAGGCCATTCTATGGAGCTTTTGATGTTGGAAATCACCGGCAGAGCACAGCATGTGTGATACACATTTACATCTATGGGCATGAATTATTGTTTAGGCTCATGGCTCCAAATCTACATATCAGTATCAACATTTAGAAAAAGAAATGAGGTCAGTCGACCGTGTGTTGAATAGAAAAACCTCTTCAGAAATTTCAAAAACTATTCAAAGGCAGCCTCCGCCCAACATATTGACAAGCTACTGTAGTGCTCTGTTTTTAGTAAAGTTTGTCAATGAAAATAATTTTCTCAAGTGGTTAAAGCCAATAGGTACCGTTTAAAAAAAGAAAAAGTCAGCTACTCACCTAAGGAGAGGGAAGGCTCGGTCCTAATGATCCTTCCCTCTCCTCTCATGCAGTTGGCTGATGGTGTAATGGTTAAGGGCTCTGCCTCTGACACAGGAGACCAGGGTTCGAATCTCGGCTCTGCCTGTTCAGTAAGCCAGCACTAATTCAGTAGGAGACCTTTGGCAAGTCTCCCTTACACTGCTACTGCCAATAGAGCGCGCCCTAGTGGCTGCTGCTCTGCTCTGGCGCTTTGAGTCTGCAAGGAGAAAAGCGCAATATAAATGTTATTTGTCTTGTCTTGTCTTGTCTTGTCTCTCCCGGTGCCCTCGGTGCTGCGCTGGCTCCCCCGTTCGCGTCCGCCGCCGCAGGGACTTCGGAGGTCTTCGGGAGCACTCTGGCTTCCGAAGACGGGCCGCTCCATACTACGTACGTGCGAGTGCGTCATAGAGGGCACTCGCGCATGCGTAGTATGGAGCGGCCGCGTCATCGGGAGCCCGAGTGCTCCCAAAGGCTTCCGAAAGCTCCCTTCAGCATGCGGAAGTGGCAGTATTTGACCGAACTGGTCGAATACTGCCACGGGAGGAGAGGGAAGGCTCATTAGGACCGAGCCTTCCCTCTCCTTAGGTGAGTATGTGACTTTTTCTTTTTTTAAATGGTAAACATTCACTTTAAGCACTTGAGAAAGGGCATGTAGCCCAAAACGTTGTGCTTTTTTGTCTGCTGTATAACCGCATACATTATCACAATAAATTCTGAAGATTATTCGTGCAAGGGTTGAGTCCGGAATCGATTGATTGTGTATGGACCATTTCCTAAAGCGTCATTGGCCAGGAGAGAGAACTGTGCTAAAGTCATGTGATCACAGTATATGACATCAAACTAAGGTACAAACTTTACTTAAAACTGTGGCTCCAATTCTCTCTATAGGGGTTGAAAGTAATCTGGCCTGCAAACAATTGTTTAAGCTCCAGGAGATGCACTTCAAAATTAATAAACACAGGGTCCCATTTATTGCATGAAAGGGAGGAAACACACTGGTTAGTGTAGCAACCAACAGGGAACCCCAGCAACAAATGCAAAAGATGTTGTTGCCATATTAATCAATATTAATAATCTCCTCACTTTTCTATTAGATTGTAAGCTTACAAAGAATGATGCCCCTCCTTTCTTTTTTTCTTGAAATGGGGGCTTGGGGAAAAAGTAATCGGGCCCCACCATCCCCTAGGGTCCCCCAGCTGGCTGCGCCTTCCCCTCCCCCCCAACTTTATTATTCTCCACAGGGCCCCTGAACCATTTTTGCCAGCATAGCAACTCACACCTGTCTCTGCTATAGCACTGTTCCATTATTGGAACTGTGCCCTCTTCCTCCTTGCAAGGGATCCTCTCCTTAGTGACCCGGCAAATGTTATTATGCCATGACATGTGCCAGGTTACAGAGAAGGTGCTGCCATCGAGGATGAAGACTGAGCACGGACTAATGGAGGAGCATGCCAGCCGGGACAGGTATGTTGCTATGCTGCCAAATACCTTGCAAGGGCCCTGGGAAGCTCAAGAAGGGGGAAACCTGGGGGGCCCAGCAGCGCTTGGGGGCCCACTGGCAACTGCCCAGGTTGCCTCTATGGTAGCGCCAGCCCTGATGATGGGCTTTATAAATCAATAACAACTATTAAGATCACGGGATGCTGCATTGATCACTTCTCTTTCATTGAGCAGTGTCAATTAAAAGCAAGATTGTATTGTTATCTACTTGTGTGTAGCCATCTTTAATAGTTCAATAATACTATAAGCTGGACATAGAGACAGAAAAGTACTAGACTTTTTTACTTTAGGGAACATTTAGTTGTGCCTAAACTTCTTTCATATATCTGGCAATTCATAAAAGGTTTTGACTGTAACATCTGTGGCCTTCTAATCCTTGCTATCACCCTCAACCCTTGATGTGAAATCTGCTCTCTCACCAGTTCAGGCAAATCCTAGATCATCTAGCCGCAGGAGATAAAAAGGTTCAGTGTGCAGGAGTGGAGGAGGCCTTGACAGCTTGAGAAGTTGAGCTCCAGAGATTTGCTAAGCTCAAGATGATAGTTTAAAATCTTTCCCAAGCAACAAACATGTAGACAGTAGCTGGAACAGATAAAACACCACCTCGGGGGCCATCACCGGACATTCACATGTTCCAGCACAAGATGCTATGCGTTAACAACCTCAAGATGGTCTATTGAAGAATGCACCTTGGTTTGAAAGTTCAAGGGGTTATTTGGAGGATTTACAAATTAGAGGCCCTCGCAGCTTCAAAATGTCCATAAAGTTAGTGCTCTAAATTTCACTACTAGTAGGAAATACACAACAGTTTTGAACACATGCGAGTAAATCACAGACAAGTATACTTTTTCACAAACTTTATTGTGGCTAGTCTTCCATGTGCAGCAACACCCTGACCCTTCCCATCCCATGAGCAGCCATTCGTCCTTCAATGTACAGAAGCCTGTTTGTTTCACAGAAAGCTTCCTTGGCCAACATCTCCACTCTTCCAAGCATTTCTCCCATTTTACATCCTCCTTCTATATGCAATAACCCCAATGTCATGTTAAGCTACTCCCTTGGACTGCATCTAACCCAGGCCCAAGCCTATGTGGCCTTTACAGAAATCCAGCCCTGATGCAAAGGTGTGTTGGCATCTGTAGGCTGAGATGTACTCATAATATCAGAAAAATGTTGTTAACCAATAGCCATACACAAGCTAAATTTCAGGGGACTTTCAGACCCAGACCCAGTACTTGAAATCAGTCTGTATCCATCTCAAGTCACATGATTAATGTGCTTCACTAAGTGTTGCTTATTATTAGGCAGTGCTTGCTATTTATTCCACAGACACATGCCGCCACTGGTTTTAAATGTTCGGTAAATACAGACTTCCTGCTTCATAAGTATGACCACTTCCTGTTTAATTCCTGCTTCATAAGTATGACCACTGCTGTTTCACCCAAGGCCCTAAGCCTGAATCCCTAAACAGCCGATATCCAACTGTACTATCAACTACTACTATGGTCACTCCATCTTCCCAGGAAGCAACCGCAGATTCAAGCTTCAGGTGCTGTTGTGCGCCTCAGACTTCCGCAATGCATGCGGGGAGTAGTTCATCAATGTGAGTACATCTCCCTGTACTCACATCAACGGACTACATCTCCCGACATGCATTGTGGCAACTGGGAGTGTGTGACACCACCAGGAGCTTCAGAATACTGCAGCTGGGGGAATATGATAGATCCCATACATACGTGAGGTCGGCGAGAGGCGCAGCCCCCCACTAGATAAGTAAAGCCAATCACCCCAACCCCCCCAGCCAGTGGCACACATCCCATTATGATCTTTACCTCCCTTATGAGGAGGTTCATTTTATATATTTTCATGTGCTGGTGCTGATTTGCCTTTTAAGAAGAACTGTAGGAAAAATACCATAATGAATAAAATTGCTTATTTTTTTACAATAATTAATTATTGATTATTTAGTCATTGTTTTCCCAATGTAACATCTTTCCTCTTCCTGATTCACATTCTGAAATGTATCCCTGGTGGTGACATCTTTAGTTCTGCTAGGTGATCTGTATGGAATGTTCGTTACTGAAAGTTCTATGTACAGAGGGAGGTATTGCTTGCTTGACAGTTGGAAAAAGCTGTTATTTCCCACAATGCAACAAGATTCACAGAGAGCAAACTGTCAGGACCTTGGTCATGCGTTAAAGGTTGTGGATGGGCACATCATTGGCTTTGAAGTTGGGTGCTTGACATTATGGTATAGGCATGCCAAAGTAAAAAGTCTATCTTCAAGTATATCAGCACACCATGGCTGATTTGATGGCTCAATAAAAGAGCGTGATTTTTCTACAACCACGGTGTGATGATATACTTGAAGAAGGACCTTGGTCATGACATCACACTGTGGGAGGGGTTTCACCACAATATTAGCCATACAGACCCCCCGATGATCTATCCGAGAAAAGGTAAATATTACTTGTGGGAAAGGGGGTATCAGCTACTGATTGGGAGGAAGTACAATCCTTGGTTTAAGTTCCTCTTTAAGTTCTACTTTAGTATTGATACACATACCCCATTTTTCTGCGACCAACATAAACCTACGAGTAAATACGCTGATGCTGGAAATAGCCCGGCTTAGCTGTCATACGTAATGCCAGCATTGTGTGATCAGTGCCAGGAATCGAGCTGAAGGAACAGCTTCAGACAGTTGAAGTGATGGCCTCCCAGGCAGCAGAATTTGCAGTAGCTGAGAGGCATTTCACTGGTTCATTTGCAGGGAAAACATTACTTAGAATTCTGTCTTAACTAATCTGAAAACATGTTTGTTTAAGTGCTTTCTACATTCTTTTCTCATGTACTGAGGATCATGAGCTCCTCAGACTAAACTATTTCAGTGTCCAAATTGTTAGCAACGAGACATGTATTTTCTGGTGCTTAAGATGCAATTAATCTGCTATTATAGTGCGCTTTGCTAAACAAGGGGCTGCACAGCAGGGTCCGCTTTTAATGGGAGTCTGTCGCAAAACAAAACACTGAAGTAAGACGTTTCACACAGATGCTGCCAACCGGTGATTCTGAGACAGTGTACTAGTCTTCTTGAGTAAATAGAGATTTAAAGGGGGTTGAAATTCAGCATTTCTTCACTGCTCCTATGTGTTCTCTTACCACTAATACTTTAACACATGACAGCTGGGACTGGATATCAGCTTCCAGCAGGTAAAAATGTAAAAGGGGCGCCCAGTAAAATAGCGAACTTCAGTGGCCAAATGATTTCATAGGCGCTAGCCATAGCTGTTATAATCGCTACTATTTCGTTGAAGTTCAGCTATAACAGTCAAACTCCATTGCCAAAATTACTTTTTATTGTATCGACAGGCAGATGTCCCTTCAGTATTAGGTAGGTAACTCCCAGTATAGATAGCAGGATGTGCCCCCAGTATTAGGTAGCCTCCTTCCCAGTATAAATAGCCAGATATTCCCCCAATATTAGGGAGCCCCCCTCCCTAGTATAGATAGCCCAATGTGCCCCCAGTATTAGGTAGCCTCCTCCCCAGTATAGATAGCCAGATGTGCCCCCAGTATTAGGTAGCCTCCTCCCCAGTATAGATAGCCAGATGTACCCCCAGTATTAGGTAGCCTCATCCCCAGTATAGATAGCCCAATGTTCCCCCAGTATTAGGTAGCCTCCTCCCCAGTATAGCTAGCCAGATATGCCCCAATATTAGGGAGCCCCCTCCCTAGTATAGATAGCCAGATGTTCCCCCAGCATTAGGTAGCTCTTCCACAGTATAGATAGCCGGATGTGCCCCCAGTATTAGGTAGTCCATCTCCCCAGTATAGATAGCCAGATATGCCCCCAGTGTTAGGCAGCTCCCTTCTCTAGTATAAGTAGCCAGATGTGCCCCCAGTATTAGGCAGTCCCCTCCCTAATATAGATAGCCAGATATACCCTCTAGTGTTAGGCAGGCCCCCTTCCCTAGTATAGATAGATAGATGTTCCCCCAGTATTAGGTAGTCCCCTCCCTAATATAGATAGCAGGATGTGCCCCCAGTATTAGGCAGCCTCCCTCCCTAGTATAGATAGCCAGATGTGCCCCCAGTATTAGGTACTGTGACAATCCAGCCCCGCGATCCCGTCTAATCTGCTCCCTTTAGCATACGCAGGAAGTACGGTGAGCAGACTGACAGTAAAGACCGGTTGTTGGCTCGTCAGAAGAAGATAGTTAATGTGACAGAACGTGCCAATCCTGTCTAATCTGTTCCCGTTAGCATACGCAGGAAGTACGGTGAACAGACTGATAATAAAGATTGGTCGCACAACTGCCGACAATATGCAATGTGACAATCACTCACCAATCCCGTATTACTAGGCCACTGTTGCCATGCAGGTCTCATGCACTAGAGACTTCTGGAGGCAAATTCACTGTGTGCATAGTAAACAGTTAAGATTGGTTGGAGGTGCCCATACATGTACAATCACAATTGTATGTACAATCGGTAACTAAAAAAATATCGATTTTGCGCTGGAAATCGGGTAATTTCACTGCTACCACTGTCCGGTTAAATGGAGCAGACAGTCGCCAACTAGCTACTCCTAAAACGAAGAAACGGTTACTTACAACCTAGCTAGCAAATCAACAATTTCTGAGAAAATAATAAAACAATGCGGTAGTATGACTCTGATTGTTGTAGCAACAATCAGATGACCAGAACAGGCACAAGACTGAACGATAAAATTGTTAATTTTATTCTAAAACTACTTACACATAGCCTATTTTAGCCCACAGATAAATATACCTGTCCAGCAGAATAGATTGGTTTGATAGAAAGAGAGTAGAGATGAAAAGAAACAGAATGTCTTAATGTACAGTTCAAATATCGTTATTGGTAGTCCATGCGGCAATCGCACGTCTTTGGAGGAAGTCCAAGATGGCCGATTTCCATAGAGGCCAAGAGGCCCTTTGTGAGAAATAATTCAAGTGAGTTGCCAGAGTCCTGCTGGCTGCCGGTTGAAGTTAACTCAACATCAGATTTTAGATGATGGACGCTGGACAACCTGGGCCCAGTTCAGTTATACCCCTCACTTCAGCAAGGAGGAGTTAGGGGCGGGGATCACACACTTCTTTGGAACATGAGATGTGCCAGCCCCTTCTCACGGACACAGGAATATATCTGAATCATGATAGGTGTGCTAATCTTCAAAACTATACAGGTTATGCTAAACCTAGTAACATTTTTAGGTTAATCAGAATTTATCGATAACAATGATATCAATCTTGAGGGGTCAGACTCCTGGGGTAGTAAAGGGTTACTTTAAAACAGTCTTACTTCAGTTCTGGGAGTCCGATTGGTCAGGAAACCTCTCAGACCCAGCGTCCTGCGGAATCCCACAACCTGTGCAGATTTGATGGGCATAGAGATTTGCCTTGCCATGAATTATGAAGAAAATGTGAAGGAAAAATGGATATTGGGGATTCCTGGGTCACAGTAGGTCAGCTACTTCCAGGGAGAGTTGAAGAGCTCAGCCGGAAGCCTTTGAAGCTCGGACAGCAGGGCTAAGTGTCAGATTCCCTGCTGAGATCGGGGCCGATCAGTCTGGAGAAGGATGCTTTAAATTGGTTCTGTCAGGCTGATATCTAATCTTCATCTGATGGATGAGCTATATAACATCCCAGAAATGCTAGGTGACAGATTTCACACAAAACTGCCAGTGCTTGCTAGCAGAGCCAGGAAGGAGAGGAAAAAAAACAGTTGATTTAAACCAAAAATGTCATTTTGGTTGCTTGCAATGAAACTTGCGTTTGTGACTCCATGATGCATTCGATATGTCATATTGACAGGTATCCCCCAGTATAGATAGCCAGATGTGCCCCCAGTATAAGGTAACCCCTGACTGAAGGGACATCTGGTTACTGGAATGCTGAGACGCGGTAGAGTAACCTCTAATTTACAGTCCACTCGGGACTCGGCATAGGGAAGGAGAGAGGCAGGCACTTGGGGAGGGGACTGAGCCACCTTTCCATCATCAGACATCTGTAGGCACGTGCCTACAGTGCCTTATGGTAAACCGCCGAGGTCCTCACATATTTTTGACACAGCTCAAATTAATTGATGGGTCTGAATCAGGAAAGGTGTGGTCCATCAGGTAGAACACATTACTTCCTTTCTCAGTCTATCCTAAACACTGGCATGGAGCTGGCCCTCCAGGCCTGGAGTTCAGCATATGTGCTCTAGAGGGAGTCATAGAAAGGTGACACTGCAACAGGCTGTAGAAACATCACGCTTCACTCACAAGTACTCTGAAATGAATGAGTGTGTGTGTGTGTGTGGGGGGGGGGGGGACTAGGAGAGCCACAGCCCTCTGTGTCCTGCATCCAGAAAACCCAGATAGTGCCCAGAGAGCCAGACCCCTGGATACCAACAAGGCCCTGAGTACCTGCTTAGGTTGCCTTGTGGGTGGGTTAATGCAAACCACTAGAAAACCAACACAAAATAAGAATCCCATATAAGAAAGTCACTGTATAGCATGTTGAATAATAGGTAGCCCCCCCCCCCCCCCATTATAGATGGCCAGATGGGCTTCTAGTATTAGGAAGCCCCCTCATACATGATGCTCAGGCTAATGAGTAGCGGAGTTATAATTCAACATCAATAACATCCTTGTATAACTAACAGCAAGTGTTGATTACATTTTTATTATATGCCCCAAACCCAGAGCAGGATCATCCACCAGGCAACCTAGGCAGGTGCTTGGGGCCTAGTAGGTATAAAGGGACGCACCTGCCACCTTCTTTGACCTCTCTCCACTTCAGCTTACCAAAAGGACCACAAGGAGGCCCCAAATTCACTTCTTTGCCCAGGGCCCATCACATCTTAAAGGGACCCCATGCAGCACAGAAAAATGAAAATCTGACTTACCAGGGGCTTCCTCCAGTGCACCTGTCCCTCTGTGTCCTATGGGTCCCCTCTATGGTCCCACTGGTGGCTCTGTTAGTTGTGCGACTTCCAACAAAGTTGTGCACAACTGCGCATGCATGGCCCATCTGTGCACCTGGTTGATCACGAGCGGTTCATGTCATGCGTGGTTCAGTGTTTCGGGATCCGCGCATGCGCAGGACTCTTACGGTGCCAGGCGTGTGATCCAGCTGGGTACAGAGACGGGCCGCGCACGCTCAGTTGCCCACGACTTGGTACAAATTCCCGCAACTAACTGAACCTCTAGCAGGGCCACGTAGAGGACACAGAACGTCGAGGGACCTCGCAAGCTACGGTGGGCTGGAGGAACCCCTAGGTAAGTTCAGATTTTCATTTTTATGAGCTGTTTAGGGTACCTTTAATCCTTTTCTGACCAAAACCCATCGCATGTGAAATAATCATCACAATAAGAGATTGATTACATGCCAGTAAGGAATGGATCCCACGACACGGTGCCATCAGAAACATCATGTAAGCTGGTGAGGGGTTCAGCGATTTCTCAGCACAATTCATTTCACGTGTGAGCTGAAGCCGCTCGCTCTTTCCCCTCCCCCGGGAGTATCGCTCCATATACTAATTGTCATTAACAAATTCACGCTTATGTAGAGTCACACTCATCAATAATACGCCTAGTTGGAAATATCGGGCCGGACTTGGCCGAGCCGACAATCGCTGTTGCGTAGTGTGGCGTGTTTTTCCACGCACAGGAATGTGTCAGATTAGGGGTAAGGGAGATTTGTACAGTTGTCAAAACCAGTATGAAATAAAAACACAATTTCCCTGCGAAGAAAGTAATTAACGCTAAATTTGCAGGGAATGACTGGGATGTTTATACACCCCACCGGGCCGAGATGTGAAGATAACTCGCTCTGCCCCGTACTTGAACCCCCAGCAATGCTTTGGTGTGTCCTGTGGAATAATATTGACAGAGTGAAGACATCAGTGGCAACGGCCTTCTGAGAGTTGCCTAATTACAGCAAAAAATTGTTCCCACATTGCAAATTGCATGTATATAATGCCTTTTCGGGGGGGAACGACTTCTGAGGAGGGTGCTGAGGTCAGCCAAACAATGCACTGTGCGTAGCCTTCACTTCACAATCAGGACGGCTAGATTAATGTTCATGAAGCTATTCCTCAGAACACAGCTATGGGGTTAAATATAGCAGCTACTATCGCAGTGCGGGAATGTAAGCAGTAAACAGGCTTAAAGCGCACCTGCTAGCAGAATCTGCTATGAGGGAAAACTGCTGTCCTGAGGAGAGTCAGGTGATCAGTTCATCTGCCACTAGAAACAGGGCAAAGAGTCTTAAGCTGGCCATACACTGGCCCGATTTACAGCCGTTTCGACAGCAGATTCGATCACTGGGATCGAATCTGCTGCCAATCGTTCGCGCTACACGCCGAATTTCGATCCATTCCGTCCGATCCCGTCGATCGCACCGTGCAGAAAATAACCGTCGATCGCCCGCGGGTAAAGAGCGCATCGCTAGCGGCATTCGAGTGTCCGACGACCGAAGCAATAGAGCCGCATACATTACCTGCTCCGCCGGCACGACTGCCCCCGCTCGTCTCCGCTCTTCTTCTCCGCTCTGGTCTCCGGAATGCCTTCACTTATTCCTGCCTGGCAGGAAGTTTAAACAGTAGAGGGCGCTCTACTGTTTAAACTTCCTGCCGGGCAGGAAGAAGTAAAGCATGCTGGGGCCGGAGACCAGAGCGGAGACGGAGAAGAAGAGCGGAGAGAGACCCGGGAGTCGTGCCGGCGGAGCAGGTAATGTATGCAGCGGGGGGGGGGAGCGGCGGCGGCGGCAGCAGCACCACCACCACAACAGATTGTGATCGGTTTCAGGCTGAAATTGGTTCACAATCTGTTTGCAGTAAAGGTAGCCATACAATCCCTCTCTGATCAGATTCGATCAGATAGGGATCTGTCTGTTGGTCGAATCTGATGGCAAATCGACCAGTGTATGGCCACCTTTAAGCCACATACTCACCGCAACGACCCAGGAAGATGGATCCAGCGATGTCCCACAACGACAAGCAGTCCCGGATCAATCTTCCAGCAGGTGAAATCACACAATGCTACATGATTAGAGATGGCCCGAACTGTTTGCCGGCTAGCAGTATTTTTTGAACATTCGCTGTTCGCATTCATAGCGAACATTTGGCGTGTTCGTTTCGCCCCCCCTATACATCATCATTGAGCTAAACTTTGACCCCTGACCTCACAGTCAGCAGACACATGGCAGCCAATCAGCTAGTACCCCTTGCTGGACACCCCTATGAAAAAGCAGTTGAGGTTGCCATAATGGATTAATTCTCTGCTGGCTGCTGACTGTTAGTGAGAGCACGGTCAGACTTGCTGCAGAGAGGTAGAGAAAGCGTTAGCTAGGCCTGTGTTCTTGTTTCTCACTTGCTGTAAAAGCACCCCAAACAGGCCTTTTGAGGGCTAGCATATGGCAAGTGCCATGTGACACGTCCGGCATGCTCCTGGCACACATTGCACCTGCTGCTGCTGCATTGCCCTGCTCCTGCTGCCTGTGCAGCTCCCACCACCAGGCCAGGGTGCCACAGCCACTGATACCACCTATATTTAACCCAAAACACAATTGCTGTATAATTTTTTGGAGGTGTCTTGGCTGAAAACTGTCATGTCCAAGTTGTGCGGTTGGACTTTGGACACAATGTGGGCTGCATGACCGCTGTCTGGAACCTAGGCCTAATGTTAATTGACAGCCATTTTTTTTTTTGGGGGGGGGGCGGGGATTTGAATTCCCCCCATCATCAATTAGTGTTTCCTTTGCAAAATAATGATGATACATGCCTCATTTACCCTAAAACCCCCTTTTAAAGCTATTTAAAGGGCACTTTCGGTTTTTCTATCCAGATATCCGAATAGGTGGGATATCCGTGGATAATGCGTCCGGATATCCGCGTGAACGTGGATATCTAAAAGGTCGGATTCGGATATCCGAACCGGATCTGGATATCTGGGTATCCGGATCAATTTGGATTTTAAAAAGTACTATCAGAGCACCCCTGCTGCTGTTGCCTCATTAAGTTGCAGGCACAGAACCACTCCAGTGCATAATTATTTCACTGTATTCTGATAGTACTATTGCATTTCTCTGTGTGAGATACTCCACGGCCCACTGACACCCAGAGCTGTGCATAATGTTATTCCTGCCCTTTAGGGATTAAAATTCTGACTTTGTGTAATTTTTGGTGGGACTTTTGGCATGGATCCCCCTCTGGCATGCCACAGTGCAGGTGTTAGACCCCTTGAAATCACTTTTTCATCACTTTCGTGGCCACTTTTATAGGTTTTAAAATTTGCCTGCCTATTGAAGTCTATGGCCGTTACCCAGATTTGCCTGTTCACGAACATTTCCGTAAGTTCGCGTTCACTGTTCACGAATGGAAAATTCTATGTTTGCGACATCGCTATACACGACGTTACATGATGGGCGCAAACGGGAAGTCAAGCCATCGCGTTACTTTGCTCAGAATCATCCAGGATCTTAAAGATCCGCTGTGATGGTTGTTATAGTCGCGTGATGCTAAACTACGTTTGCGTCATCACACGCCTTTACCCCTCGGCTGTGGCGAGATCGCAGGAACGATACCTCGTTGCTCCAAAAATTGATGGTCATTGGAAAAATCGTTGGGAAAATTGCATGGTGGGTACGGGCCTTAATGTTCTGACGTCATGGTAGCTTGATTTCTGCATCTCATAGCAGTAAACCCAAGTTCCAAAGCTTCAGTCCGATTGCGTTTTGATTGACAGTGTGAACAGGACCTATGAATAACATAGGATCCATTTACTGCCAGAGCATTTTGTCTGACTGTGTGAATCGAGCCTTATCCTTTTTTAATCTAAAAACTTACTATAACATATTGACTAGGACAATTTCAAGTACCCCTGATTCCACCTGAAGAACCTCCTAGGTACCCTGTACCCACGTACTATGTGTTGAGAACTCAGGACATAAAGAATCTTCATGTACCCTTAAAGGATCCCTGAGGTGACATGTGACATGATGAGATAGACATGTGTATGTACAGTGCCTAGCACACAAATAACTAGACTGTGTTCCTTTTTTTCTTTCTCTGCCTGAAAGAGTTAAATATCAGATATGAAAGTGGCTGACTCAGCCCTGACTCAGACAGGAAGTGACTACAATGTGACCCTCACTAATAAGAAATTCCAACTATAAAACACTTTCCTAGCAGAAAATGGCTTCTGAGAGCAAGACAGAGATAAAAAGGGGAATTTCTTATCAGTGAGGGTCACACTGTAGTCACTTCCTATCTAAGTGAGGACTGAGTCAGCCACTTACATACCTGATATTTAACTCTTTCAGGCAGAGAAAGAAAAAAAAGGAACACAGCATAGTTATTTGTGTGCTAGGCACTGTACATATCCATGTCTATCTCATCATGTCACATGTCACTTCGGGTATCCTTTAAATAGTGATCAGTGGCATATCTAGAGGGGTGCAGGCATGGCTGATGCCATGGGCACCACAGCACTATGGGTGTCATGTCTTCAACTGTGCTGTGCCACCATGCCTGCCTCCCCTCCCTCATGCTGCACTGCAATGCTGGGAGGTTCCTCCTACTACCTATACTGGGGGTCTATTTGTACTGAGGGTGGGAGATATCTTTCCTTACTTTTACTGGGGAGACACCTCTTAGCACCTATACTGGGGGGGGGGGATACTTATACAGGGGACGTCTCTCACTACCTATCTTGGGGGGAGGGCTACTTATGCTACTAGGAGACATCTCTCACTACCTATCCTGGGAGAACATCTGGCTTTCTATATTGGGGAGGGGGGTAACTAATACTGGTGGCACATCTAGCTATCTATACTGAGTTGGGGGGCTACCGAATACTGGGAGAACACTCTGCTATCTATACTGGGATGGGGCTAGCTAACACTGGGGGTACATCCTGCTATCTATTCTGGGTGGGTGCTTACTAATACTGGGACAGATCCTGCTATATATACTGTGTGTATATATATCTGTGACTCTCTATATCACCTCTACTTAAAGAAAATTATGTAATAAAAAAGTGCTTCATTTTTACAATAATTATGTACAAATGATTTAGTCAGTGTTTACCCATTGTAAAACTTTTAAATCCCTGATTTACATTCTGACATTTATCACATGGTGACATTTTTACTGTTGGCAGGTGATGTGGCTGCTGCTTGCTTTTTTGGCAGTTGTAAACTGCTGTAAACAGCTATTTCCCACAATGCAACAGGGTTCACAGACAGGAAACTGCCAGGAGTCAGGACCATGGTCCTCAGAGTTTCTTGTGGGAGGGGTTTCAACACAATATCAGCCATACAGAGCCCCCTGATGATCCAATTTGTGAAAAGGTATAGATTTCTCATGTAAAAGGGGGTATCAGCTACTGATTGGGGTGAAGTTCAATTCTTAATCACGCTTTCTCTTTAATGTATCTGACAGTATCTGGTGCAATGGTTTGCATGCTCTGAGGCTGTTGGCATGGGATGACCTAATTGGAGACAGGTAATTTGGGTGCCGACTGTCGAGCAGCACCTGCAATTTGGTTAATACAATAGAGTTTCAGTTATCCGGCACTGATGGGAATCAGTGCGCATTCTGTTTGCTTGAGACTCAATGTTAAAAATAGGCCTAGCTAATACAGTACTATACCCCACTCCATATACATGCCATGAACACTGTAGTAACCTTTTAGCAGCCAAATAAAGTAAAACTATTTGGCTGCAGGGCTTATTTTTTTCTGCTGCTGGGGAAGTGTGCCTTTGCCTGCTTGGCAGGCTTGGCAGGGTAGGCAGATGGGGCAGCAGGGAGCATTTATAGTAACCTGTCCAGATGGCTGGATTGGCTTCTTCTCTCCTCCATCACGGCGGAGTTGTAATCCTAAAATGTCTTCTCGGTTATGATATGATATGACATGTGATTGTTATCCAGGAGACCATGTCAGCGTTACAGCATCACCCAGTAGGGATGAAGGAAGAATCTTACCCCTTTTCCACCACTGGTTGGCACTGGAATGCTGACACAGTCTCCTGGATCCTGATCTCATGTTATATCATGTGATCGGGACCCTGAAGACCTGTTGGAAGTTCAGAGCCGCAGGTGGAGGAAGAGAAGAAGCCGTCTGGAATAGGCAACTATAACTGCTTCCTTCCATCTGCTCGTTTGGCTGCACTAGGCAGCCAAACAAGATTTGCCGGCAGAAGTTCCGAAAACACAGCATTTTTCAAATAAAAGATTTTGTTTGAAGCTGCTAATGGGTTGAATTTTAAAATACAGTAATTGGAAGTATATTAACCTTGGGGAAGCCCTGGAAGCAAGTCGTTAACCACTTAAGCACCAACGGTCTCTACCCCCTTAAGGACCAGAGACCACTGGTACAATACCAAAGAAATCCCGACGAATCGCTGCGCATACCCGCAGCAACCACCATCACCGCTGCACACCGGGATCCTCCTGACATAGACTCTGCTGTCTCTATGACGGCAGGGTCATGTGAGCCGGTCAGGAGCCGCTTTCATTGGCTCCTGACCGTGTCTATCAATGTAAGCCAATAGGATTGGATTACATTGATAGACATGGCCAGGAGTCAATGGAATTGGCTCTGCCGTCATAGAGACAGGCAGAGCCAGTGAGCTGCGACGAGAGACGTCGGGTTTGAGCGGCGCAATCGGTAGGAAGCGATGGAAACGGTGGATGCGCGCTGCGAGCGATGATTGAAATCTACGCCCTGCCAGCCAGGAGCCCACCAAAACAGGGCGTAGATTTCAATCTCCGCGGTCCTAAAGTAGTTAAGAACACCAAAGCCCACAAACAGCCTAAGAAGTTGGCATTCACCGCAATGAGTACCAACCCCAATATGTGGTAGTTGGTTGAGACTGCTGGTTAGTTGAATTCCAGATAACGTTTTTTACATGCACGCGGCTAAACTGATGTCCTTGCCTGCAGCTGGTCAGATCTCCAGCAACCATAGTGTCTCTGAATGAGTTATAAAGCCGCAGGCGTGCATTACTGGAGCACCGAGAAACAAGACATAAATAACAGGTCAGATTTCCTGATTTACAGTAGATCTGGTTTATGTTCTGTTTTCCAGTTCTGATCTCACACTTTTCCGGTTAAATATTAAGTATTAAGTCGTCTCTTTTCTCATGCACTCGTACACATATGTTCTCATTAAAAAACCATTCCGAGCATCTTCAAGGGCCACCGTATGAAATACATACATTGTTTCATCATTCGGACATCTTGATTGCAGTATAATTTAAATGAAATGTTCCCCTCTGCCAAAAAAAGCTACAACAATGGAGATAATATGGGCCTGGAGCTGCTTTTGAAAGTAGCTAGCGCTGTGTTCCCAAAGCAGAGAGCATTATTATATATTAGCAGGGACGGGATTTACAAGAACTCATATCGAAAGGTTAGATTCCTCATCTCCAAAGGGGAATCCATAATAAAACTCATATATTTTGCATTACATTAAAGCGGAGCGCTCTTTTAATATGCTCCAACCTTTGATGGATGAGTCATTTACATTCTGTATATGGCAAACATTGACTTTTCATAAACCTGGGAACATGAAAACAACTAGTGTAGTGTTATAAGAGGAACTGTCTGTTTAGCATTACACGGAATAGACAGCTATAAATGTATAGGTCCATTTAGAGCCAGATTTTTGGGTGTATTAGTATTGCTGTTTAAATTTATTACTAAAATTGCTTTTTTGTATTCTTCTATCATGTAAGTAAAAATAAATGAACTATTGAGATTTACCGTATATGTGGTGGCTGAATAGTGTGCTGGTTATGGCTGGGTGCACACATAGCAGAAACACTGGCGTTGCTTAAAACACTGAGTTTGTGCCGCTAATGGAAGTCTATGGGCCGCAGGAAAAAACGCATAAAAAAATGCATATGCGTTTTCTATGCGTTTTCAAACCTGCAGTTTTGTTGCATAATATGCAAGAAAGCTGCCAAAACACACAAAATAAAAGTCAATAGGAACGCAATGGTATGCGTTTTTCATGCATTTTCCATACGTTATTTCCCAAAAAACTATTTTTTGCTGTATTTTTGCTTCCTGTTGTCTTCCAAGTGATTTGCACTAATGGAAATATCAAAATGTATACAAAATGCACATACACATGTACAGTACAGTACAAACACACTAAAATGCTTGCAAAACGCATGGCAAATCTCCCCGCCAGTCTCAGTGAAAGAAGACTGAGAGGGGCGGGGAGAGGAGGTGATCAGCAGAGGATTGACGTGAGTAGAGGCAGAGCTACTGCGCTAAGCTCTGCCTCTACAAGGAAGCACTCCCCTGTTTTTGATACAGGGATTTGGTGGTTATAAAACCCTTGTTCTGCGAGAATGTAGCGTTTTAACACTGGCCATATTCCTTAAGCTAAATAACAGGTAAAAGCAATTTTTTAAGTGGCTTCAGTCTCTCTCTAAAATGGGATATTATTATTATTATTATTATTTATTGTATTTATATAGCGCCAACATATTACGCTGCGCTGCACAATAGATAAAAGGGTTAACATACAAGATAGGACATACAGGAAGCTCACAACAAAACAAGATCATGCAAATGATTTGATAATACAGTGTCATAGGTCACAATAGAGCCTGTTCTAGTCCACAAGAGGGGTGATTGTCAGTAAAATTGCATTATCAAGCTGGAAACACTAAGGGAGATGGCCCTGCCAGAGGCTTACAATCTAAAGGGTGGGGGTGGGGACAATAGGTGCATCTGTTGAGAGGGTGTCTAACAGAACATATTATGGTGCTGGTGTAGGGGGGTATGTGAGCATGAAAGGGTGAGTCTTGAGATCTTGTGTGAAGGTATTAAAAGTGGGGGCGAGTCTGGTGGCTGGAGGGAGCGATTTCCAGAGAGCAGCTTATTGCGGGTGGACCTTGCATTCCAGAGGCCACAGGAAACAGGGAGCGAATGCCTAGGGGTAGGGTGGATCGTAATAAGGTTATGCCAAGGGGGTGTGTGGGTAGAGTTTGGGGGGGGAAGGGAGGTGCATGGGGGTTGAGGGCCAAAAGGGAGTCTAAGGACAGAAGGGGAGAGGGTGCGGGGAAACAGAAGGGGGACAAGGAGTAGAAGGAGGTGGAGGTAGAGCATGTGGTGATGGGGGAGAGCGAGATGGGGAGGGAGATGGCTAGGAAATGGTGGAGGGGTAAGGGAGTGAACAGGAGGGAACAGTTTGTACTGATGGGATAAGGTAGGATGGGGTGTGGAGAGTGGAAGCATAGACAGGGGGACAGCAGTTAGACCAAAATGAGGTAAATGTCACCAATGATGTGGCTGAAGGGGTTCAGCGAAGTTGCATCAGTAATCAATCTGGTAAGGAGAAGTCCACAGGAGATCAGCAGTGAAGTTGGCAAAAATGTTGGCAGTTGGCAAAATGATGGCAAAAAAAAAATCCAGCTGTGTGTGATTGGTAGATGGGGTGTCTGGATGGTAATGAAGTAGCTTGTCTGGAGGTCGGCGATGGATCAGTTGGTGGGGAGTTCAGCAGTGGAGCAGCCAGTGAAGATCAGCAGTAGTGTGGTTGGTGAGGCACGGTGAAACCATCAGCAGTTTGGTAAGCGGGTGTGCAGTGCTTACATTTAGCTGGCTGTATGTTTAGGTGGTGAATGTTCAATATGGTATTGAAGGTCTTTCAATGCAGGGTGTAGTAAATCAGCAGCCCAGAATTTTGTGCTAGTTCACTTCTGTTCCCTTCTGGCTCAATTCTGGTATAATTCGGTTTGTCTAAAGTACCCTTAAAATTAATACCCTTTAAATTTATACCCTTAAAGGTATACACTGCTGACCAAGGTCATGCTGACTATATGATCTGCTTATATATATCCCTGACTAGATTGATGCTAACAATCAGACTGATAGCAGCTGTGAATATACTAGACACTAGACTCTAGCCACACAGGGGCAGGGCCAGTCTAAAGATATGCAAATTGTGGCTAATGAAATAGGCAAATGGTAACACAGGAAGAAGCCCCAATTATTAACACTTATAATTAAGCAGATTGATGCAGAATTTAGAATTTAAGCATACAGCCATTTATCTGTAGAGGGTATGCCAAATGTGGATACTAATAAATCAAAAGGTTTGATACTAGAATTTTCCAACAGATCTTCTATGTAAACAATTCCATTGTCAACCCAGTGAGTAAGATCAATGTTTTTGATAGTAGCATGAAGGGCTAAAATAGAGGTTGTTGATGATATGGCCAAAGGTTCTTCCCTACAAAGCTTGACCACCTCCTTCCAGATTCTAAGTGTGTTAGCAGTCACCGGATTTTTAATGTTTTGTTGGACCTTCCAGGCCAGCCTGGATTGCAAACAGAGCTTATAAGAATTAAATGGCAATTGTGTTTCTTCCATCAAGTACCATTGTTTACTAATATCCTGCATCCAGACTGACCTAGATTGGTCAAGAATTGTTGACATATAGTATAGCTCCAAGTTGGGAGCTCCTAGGCCCATTTTGGAAACCTGTGCTGTTAAGATCTTGTTGGAAAATCTAGCCTTCTTGTTTTCAAGGATATATTTATTTAAAAGCCTTTGTAAGGTAATGAAAAATATCTGGGGGACTTTTATGGGTAGATTCCTAAACAAATACAAGAGTTGGGGTAAGATCATCATCTTGAAGGCAGCTATCCTGCCTGTCCAAGAGTATTCCACTTTCGCTAGGGCCCCCAATCTATCTCCAATTTTGGTTAACCAGGGGACATAATTTTCTCTGTAAATCTGGGGGATAGTAGGTGTAAGTTGTATACCCAAAAATTCAATGCCTTTGTCATTCCAAGAGAAACGTGAAGAGGCTTGGAGTGCTTCTCTCATTCTTCTAGGCATGTGGGATGGGAGAATGACCGATTTCTTCTCATTCAGTCTACAGAAGGAAATCTTTGAAAAGTTATCCAATTCTTCAACAACATTTGGCAATGATATCAGGGGTTTTCGAAGGCACAGTATAATGTCATCCGCATACAAACCAATCCCAGTGTGTAGTTTTCCAATTTTATACAGGATCTTCTAAAAAAATTAGCATATTGTGATAAAGTTCATTCTTTTTTGTAATGTACTGATAAACATTAGACTTTTATATATTTTAGATTCAAATACACACAACTGAAGTAGTGCAAGCCTTTTATTGTTTTAAAATTGATGATTTTGGCATACAGATCAAAATTCCTATCTCAAAAAATTAGCATATTTCATCCGACCAATAAAAGAAAAGTGTTTTTAAAACAAAAAAAGGTCAACCTTCAAATAATTATGTTCAGTTATGCACTCAATACTTGGTCGGGAATCATTTTGCAGAAATGACTGCTTCAATGTGGCGTGGCATGGAGGCAATCAGGCTGTGGCACTGCTCAGGTGTTATGGAGGCCCAGGATGCTTCGATAGCGGCCCTAAGCTCATCCAGAGTGTTGGGTCTTGCGTCTCTCAACTTTCTCTTCACAATATCCCACAGATGGGGTTCAGGTCAGGAGAGTTGGCAGGCCAATTGAGCACAGTAAGGCCTAGTGCACACCAGAGCGGTTCGGCTACGGTTTGCGATCCGCTTGCGGGTGCGGATCCACTTGGGTAATGTATTTAAATAGGCTGGTGCACTTCAGAGAGGTTTTCCAGGCGGTTTTTGTTACAGTAGCTGTTCAGTAACAGCTTTACTGTAACAATACATGAAATCTACTACACCAAAAACGCTTCCCAAAACCGCAAACTGCTAGCTGAAACGCTACAGAAAAATAAGAAAAAGCGTTTCAAAATCTACTAGCATTTTGCGGATCTGCTAGCGTTTTTTGGTGTGCACCAGGAACTACTACCATGGTCAGTAAACCATTTACCAGTGGTTTTGGCACTGTGAGCAGGTGCCAGGTTGTGCTGAAAAATGAAATCTTTATCTCCATAAAGCTTTTCAGCAGATGGAAGCATGAATCCACTTTTGAACCAGAAACAGCGGCAGAAGCGCCTGACCTGGGCTACAGAGAAGCAGCACTGGACTGTTGCTCAGTGGTCCAAAGTACTTTTTTCGGATGAAAGCAACTTTTACATGTCATCCGGAAATCAAGGTGCCAGAGTCTGGAGGAGGACTGGAGAGAGGGAAATGCCAAAATGCCTGAAGTCCAGTTTCAAGTACCCACAGTCAGTGATGGTCTGGAGTGCCATGTCAGCTGCTGGTGTTGGTCCACTGTGTTTTATCAAGGGCAGAGTCAATGCAGCTAGCTATCAGGAGATTTTGGAGCACTTCATGCTTCCATCTGCTGAAAAACTTTATGGAGATGAAGATTTCATTTTTCAGCATGACCTAGCACCTGCTCACAGTGCCAAAACCACTGGTAAATGGTTTACTGACCATGGTATTACTGTGCTCAATTGGCCTGCCAACTCTCCTGACCTGAACCCCATAGAGAATCTGTGGGATATTGTGAAGAGAAAGTTGAGAGACGCAAGACCCAACACTCTGGATGAGCTTAAGGCCGATATTGAAGCATCCTGGGCCTCCATAACACCTTAGCAGTGCCACAGGCTGATTGCCTTCATGCCACACCGCATTGAAACAGTCATTTCTGCAAAAGGATTTCCGAGCAAGTATTGAGTGCATAACTGAACATAATTATTTCAAGGTTGACTTTTTTTGTTTTAAAAACACTTTTCTTTTATTGGTCGGATGAAATATGCAAATTTTTTGAGATAGGAAATTTGGGTTTTCATGAGCTGTATGCCAAAATCATCAATTCTAAAACAAGAAAAGGCTTGAACTACTTCAGTTGTGTGTATTTGAATCTAAAATATATGAAAGTCTAATGTTTATCAGTACATTACAAAAAATTATGAACTTTATCACAATATGCTAATTTTTTGAGAAGATCCTGTATAGTCTTTCCGGGGCCAGGCCCATACCCGGCCTCACCAGTGAAAAACGGACAAATCTGCAATGTGTTTTCCAGAAGTGTCCTGTCTATTCCCAGCCTATTGTCTTGTATAGAACATGTAAACACGCATACATGAAAATGCAGACAGAACATTCCCCTGCATCTTCTTATCAGCATGCTGTAGGCTGGACGACGCCACCCCAATAATGTGAACTTCAATGATATCCATATCTGGGCTTGCTTTGCTGCACGTTAAATGTTCTAATTTATGAATCTCTCTCGATCCCGATCATCACTGCCAGAACTGTCATTCTCCGCGCAGCTCATCATCGGCCGCAGACAGCGTAGCTTCTTTCAATGCCGGCAAGAGTTGTGAAGAGTTAAATTGCAGTCGAACAAAAAAAAAAGAGCCACTACTTAAAGTGAACCTGTGATTTCTTGCTATCAACCATGGCAGCGATTTACGTTTGTCACCAGTACAAGTGTAAAGGGAACCTTAACCGTGGTTAAAAAAAAAGTTTAACTTACCTGGGGCTTCCCAGGCTTCCCAACGTAAAATGCCGTAAAGCGCCTCCATGGAACGCATGCCCCGCCGTAAAGCGCGTCCAAATGACGAATACGTCGGGGAATGCGGAAGAATAGGACGCGTTGCAGGAGGGCAACTGGCAGTCGGCCGAAAACGAAACTAAGCCACGGCGGGGGACCGGAGGACACTGGAGGAGCTGCGCGGGCACAGGACGGCTGCAGGAGGATTGGGAAAGCCCCAGGTAAGTGAAACTTCTTTTTTTACCACTGTTAAGGTTCCCTTTAAGGCCTATTGGCCAGGACTCTCTTGCCCTCCGATCTCTCAATGCCGAGTTATGCGTGTACATAGGGTGTGTTAACTCTCAATGCAGTGAGTTGGAGGCAATAGTCCACAGATGGGACTCAGTACAAGACCAAAAAGGAGGACTCTAACATCATTCGTCACTCAAAGCACCAGAGCTGCAGCCACTAGGGTACACTCAGTAGGCAGTAGCAGTGTTATGGAGTCTTGGCCAATGACTCCTTACTGAATAGGTACAATTGGTAAACAATAGTGTTCACCATCGTTTACCCATTTTTTACTGAACAGGAAGAGCTGAGATTTGAACCCAGGTTTCCCGTGTCAGAGGGTAATTGCCGAAGCGCTAGCACAGCAGAAACCTAATGGCAGTGATCTCACTGCTGCAATTAATGGGAATCGCAAAATGTGTAACCTGCAGCAATTTACTGTGATTCTTGAGAGATCGCGGGGCAGTGCTTAAACAAGTGCTGATCTCGATCGTCAGGACTGTATAGTGGTTTTACCGCGCTACTCGTGCTAAAATCACCCATGCAAAACGATAGCACTAAGCACTACCGTTTTGCTACTTTGTAGAGAGAAGGGGCCCTTAAAGATCCATGTGTTCACCATTGTTAACTCGTTTACCCATTGTTTACTCATCTTCATAATTCCAATCCCCTCCCTTGGACATACACCCCATTCCCCCCTTATGAGTCCCTCTCCCCCACCACTTAGAATTTAAGCCTATTTGGCAACAGTGTTGCTTGCAAATTTTCGCATCGAAAAATGCTATTTTCAATTTAGAGAAAATATTCGCAAAAATACATTGGGCTTGATTTACTAAGACAAATAGCATGCCTTATCCGAGTTAACAAGCCTTATTAGAGGTAACACGCCTTATCAAAGTTAACACGCCTTAACCTTGCACTTTGAATAGCATCCCTGCACTTTGATTGGCCCAATAGGCTGCCTGTGAAGTTTCCTGTCAATTGACAGGCAGCCTATTGGGCCAGTCAAAGTGTGAGGATAATGTCCTTTAAAGTGATTGGACCCGCAGGAGCTCAGGGCAGGACGAGTGGAGCTCTTGTCATTGCCAATTAGCAGGCATAAATTCTTAGCGCTCTCTATGCTACTCTGATAAGGCATGTTAACTTTGATAAGGTGTGTTAACGCTGATAAGGCATGTTATCTCTGATAAGGCATGTTAACTTGGATAAGGCGTGTTAACTAAGGCATGCTATTTGTCTTAGTAAATCAAGCTCATTGTATTTTTGCAATATGGAAAATTTGCAAAAAATGCAAAAATATGTTAATTTTACCCAATTTATTGGAAAGCGTGGAAATCGTTCATTTTAGTGCAAAAAAATTGCAATAAAAATGAGAAAAACAAACTTATTACAAAAAAAAATTGTTGATGGTGTTTTCACTCAAAAGTCGATTTTTTTTTTCGTGAAAATTATTTAGAAAAGAATATCAGCATTTTCTTTCATCACTGTTTGGCAGGGCCCTCCTCCCTGAGCACTCTTCTCCACCAACATATGGGGCTTGATTCACAAAGCAGTGCTAAGTATTAGCACGCTTGTGAAAAGCCCTGCATCACACCTAAACTTAGTATAGGCGTGATGTCCTACACTCATGCACAAAGTCCGGCGGGTAAAACCCTGCACGTGCACAGCGCGATGCGCACGCAACGTCGCATTGCGGTGCAACGATAACGGGCACCCTATGCACCTATAAGGTCGCATTGGATGTGACCTTAACAGTGCATGGTGTGCTGTTAAGGTCGCATCCCATGCGACCTTATAGGCGCATTGAGTGCCCCATTATCGTCGCACCGCGATGCGACGTTGCGCGCGCACCGCGCTGTGCACACGCAGAGTCTACTTAGCACCCTGGTTATCACGCTCAAAGGTGCTAAGTAGGTTAACACCACTTTGTGAATCAAGCCCATGGACTCAGTGACTCATTTGCTATATTTATCCCTACATTGCAATCTGTGCACCATCGTTTATTATATATTTATTGAACACTATGGGACAAAAGCGCTATAAAAATGTTATTGTTACATCACCAATTTCTGTACCATTGCTAAAAGCTATAATGTCCCTGTGTAATATTGTTCAGTGTTTTTAATGTCTCCCCTATCTGTTGTGCAGCACTGCGTAAAATGTTTGCACTTAATAAATAAAGTTTAACAATAATATTTCCAAGTTCCTATGTTTTTTAGAGCTAAACATAGTGAAATTAAACTAAACTATATCAATGAAAAAAAAATACTACCTTTTCCGTATAAACTGGAATACTAACTTCAGCTAAATGAATTTTTGGAAAAATGTAAGATCTTCATCACAAGTAAAAAACCATGCACACACAAAAATTTCCCCAAAAATCCTTTACACCGGCATTAAACACACCCGCACCATGAAAAAGCTTACAAATCTTTTTTTTTATTATTATTTTTAATGGAGATTTCATTTTTCTTTATTGAGTCTTGATTATTTTTCCTGGATGCTTTCAAGCAGTTAAAATGTATGAAGTGAAAAAGAATAGGAAGATTAAACATTTCTCCTTTTAAACTGAAAGTTAAACACAATGTAAACAATCAATTTTCACCGGCTGTGAATAAGCTTTCCTACTTAGCAGCTTCTTGGCAAAAAACGTGCGTAAAAAAAAGGAGCCCATTTTCCGAGGCTTCCAGACACATCGGCATCTCGGATTTTGGAGTTACACCCAGTTCGCCCAACTTAGTTTTTATGGGTGCGTAAGCCCCCTTCTTCGTACAAGCCCTCCTCAACCTATTTAGCGATTAGAGATTTAATTTAAGCCGAAACCTTGTCCATAATGATATCTTTTGGCTCGAGTATCCCAATATGGTTCCAAATGGCCAAGACATTCATTTTACAAGTCAGCCCTAAAAAAAAAAAAAGAAAGAAAAAAAAACTACTCAATACATAAGTATTTGGAAAAGAACATGGTACTGGGGGAATCATGAGAAGGAACGCAGAATAGCGAAGCCATCCAAAAAAAGCTGAAAATATGTTTGCCCATAAAAATACACATTACAAATGGAAAGACTTCTAAACAAGCCAAATCAGATATGTTTTAAATATTTTTTGGGCATTCCTTAAAAAATACCATTTTACTAATATGCTCTGCTCCAGCTATAGATTTCAATTAGGTAGTGGTTATGATTTTTTTTTCTTTTTTCTTTAGCGAAAGGCATGAAATGACAGTACGAACCTGACAACGTGCATTAAAAATGAGAATTAATGCGAGCTAGGGGTCATTAATCACTCTCCTTAGCCCCGTTCGACGTGTCAAAATTAAGCCTGATAAGAGGACAAAATAACACAAAACAGCAGTTACGAAACGTATCATCATTAGACGGGATACACAATTTCTGGAGGTTTTTCAAAAACACGGGCCAGTTTATGTTACGCAGAACCGAGCTTTCATCGGAGACAGAAAAGTGAATCATTAGCATAGCTGGGTAGAAAACAATGACTGCATTAGCTCTCTCTCAATTTTTGGTATTATTCTCTTGGAATAGCCTGAAGTCATTCAGAGCCAGGACGTAATGATTAATTTAAACCAATCATGTTTTTGTTTTTTTTTAAATTGTGATCTTACATAAGGTGAATAGATAAATAGATCATGTTTTGTTAGTAGTGTTTATGCATTCATTTTCCGCTCTTCATATAATGTTGACAGGACCAGATGCACATCAGCAGCCTACAAGCGCAAAACAAAAATAAGATGTTTAAACTCTGCCCAGTAATGCATTCCCTGCCACACCCAAATTACACATCTTGTACAATGATCAGATTTTGTTTACTATTGAATGTTTCTAGTCACTTATGCTTGTCACCCTTCCTTGGTGAAGCAAACGCACAGATGGGGTGACACAATGAGCAACATCAGTGCATAGAGTGGGATGCGTGATGAAAAGCACTTGCATCCAGCACCAAGGTGTTCCCATTCAAGCCATTATGGGGCCTCCTGTCCCCCACCCACCTCGGAAATGCAGTAGTTAAAGTGGACCTGAACTCAGAACTCCTCTCTGCTCTAAAAGATACACAACAGCATAATAACCTTTAAACTAAAAACTGTGTATGTATTTGTTACAGCTGATACCAATCTTATACATTTTGCACAGTTTCTACTTCCTGATTCATGGGAGCAGACATATTGTTTATAGCCTGTGCTGTCAAATGGGCTTACCTGCTTATATGCCATAGGCAGTCATGTGACACGGGGGTCGGGGGAGGGGTCAAATTAAAACTTGTGAATAGACACAAATGAGGGGGAATTATTAAGGGTAAACTTTCGAATACATTCAGGGTGCATTTCGCTCTGTATTCCTTCTGTCCTGTGCAACAGTTGGGTGAGGTAGTCATGGGCTTTCGGTGATCTCCGCACTAAGGATTTTGATGCTGCAATATTATTTTGAGAGGGATTGTTGGCCGGGGGTTGGAGAACAGTTTTTTTGGCTATTTATCACCAGCTATTGCTGAAGATTCAAGGTACACTGCTGTGTGCTGTCAGTCATTATTATTATTTTTATTTTGTATTTTTATAGTAATAACATCCGCAGAGATTTTCAAAGTACACAGTTACTAACTGTGCCTCAGAGGGGATCACAATCTAATAGTCGTATGTACATCGTAGTCTAGGGTCAATTTTTTAGGATGGAGGCTAATTAACTTACGTTATGTGCAAATATATATATATATATATATATCTATATATATAAAATCGGATGTATGTGTGTGTGTGTGTGTGTGTGTGTGTGTGTGTGTGTGTGTGTGTGTGTGTGTATGTGTGTGTGTGTGTGTATGTGCCGCGATCACTCGAAAACCCCTTGACCGATTTGAACGAAACTTGGTATACAGGTTCCTTACTACCTGGGATGATAGGTTCTGGGGGTCTCGCGGCCCCCCTGCCCACCTGGGCGGAGCTACAAACAGCAAATCAGATTCCACCCATTCAAGTCAATGGAAAAAATGTAAAAGGCTGCCATTCTCCCAGTAATCAAGCCAGAGTCCCCACACTTGGCACAGTTGGTCACTTGGTGACCGAGGTTACAAATCCAGGAAAAGCGGGTGGAGCATAAAACAGCCAATCAAAATTCAGCCATTCCTTTTAAATGGGAAAAAATGCAGCCATTCTTACACTGTTAATCGCAGGGTTCTCAAACTTGCCACACTTCGCCACTGGGTGAATAAGATTAAGATTTTGGAAAGTGGGTGGAGCCTACAACAGCCAATCAAAATTCACCTATTGCGTTTAAAGGGGAATATTTAAACTGCTGCCATTCTTACACTGTTTATGGCAGAGGCTTCAGACTTGCTGCAGTCAGTCATTAGGTGACTGGGGTCCAAATTCACTAAAGGGGCGGGGCCACAAACAGCCAATCAGATTTCTTTGCTGGATAAACTGCTTCCATTCACACAATTTTGATGCCAGGAACCTGAAAGCTCACAAAATTGGTCATTGAGTGACTGTGTGACAAGGTTACACAAAGTGGGTGGAGCCAAAAACACATTTTACTGGGAAAATATAAACTGCAGCCATTCTTACACTGTTAATGGCAGGGTTGTCAAACTTTGCACAGTTGGTCATTGAGTGAATGTGATTAAGATTTTGGGAAGTGGGTAGAGCCTACAACAGCCAATCAAAATTCAACTTTTGATTGTCAAAGGGAATATTTAAACTGCAACCATTCTTATACTGTTAATAGCAGATGCCTCAAACCTGGTACAGCTGGGCACTGGGTGACTGGGGTTCAAATTCAGAAAGGGGCGGAGCCACAAACAGCCAATCAGATATACAAAGTATTGATACCAAGGATCCCAAAGCTGATAAACTTGGTAATTGAGTGACTATATGTCAAGGTTACAAAAAGTGGGCGGTGCCAGAAACTTAATTTTTTACATGGCAGGGTTCCCAAACTTGATACAATTGGCCACTGGGTGCCTGGGATTATTATTCAGAAATGTGGGTGGAGCCTACAACAGCCAATCAAAATTCAGCTATTGATTTTCATGGGGAATATTTACATTGCTACCATTCTTACACTGTTAATGGCAGAGGCCTCAAACCTGATACAGTCAGTAATTGGGTGACTGGGGACCAAATTCACTAAAGGCGGTGGAGCCACAAACAGCCAATCAGATTTGTTAGATTGATTTCAGCCATTCTGTTATTGGCAGGGTTCTCAAACTTGACACAGTTGGCCACTGGGTGACTAGGATTAATATTTAGGAAAGTGGGTGGAGTGTACAGCAGTCAATCAAAATTCATCTTTTGATTTTCAAGGGGAATATTTACATTGCTGCCATTCTTGCACTGTTAATGGCACAGATTATTATACAGAAAAGTGGGTGGAGCCTAAAAAAACAATCAAAATTCACCTGTTGATTTTCAAAGGGAATATTAAAATTGCTGCCATTCTTGCACTGTTAATGGCACAAGCCTCAAACCTGGTACAGTTGATCATTGGGTCACTGGGGTTCAAATTCAGAAAAGGGGATAGAGGAGGCATGGGCAAACTTGGCCCTCCAGCTGTTGAGGAACTACAAGTCCCACAATGCATTGCAGGAGTCTGACAGCCACAGTCATGACTCATAAAGGCAAATGCATTGTGGGATTTGTAGTTCCTTAACAGCTGGAGGGCCAAGTTTGCCCATGCCTGTGATAGAGCCACAAACAGCCAATCAGATGTTTCATTTCACTGGGAAAATACAAATTATTGATGCCAAGGACCCAAAGCTCACAAACATGGTCATTGAGTGACTGTGTGTCCAGTTTACAAAAAGTGGGCGGAGCCAAAAACAAATTTCAATGGGAAAATGTAAACTGCAGCCCTTCTTCACTGTTAATGGCAGGGATCTTAAACTTTGCCAAGATGGTCACTGGGTGACTGAGATTAATATTCAGGGAAGTGGGTGGAGCCTATAATAGCCAAAATAGCCAAAATAGTCAAAATTCACCTGTTGATTTTCAAAAGGAATATTTAAATTGCTGCCATTTTTACACTGGTATTAGCAGATCAGAGCAGTTTCTAGGCTAAATTTCACCCAGGGCGAGGGTGTAAAAATCGCCCCCCACCCCACCCCCATGGAGCCAGGCATAGGTGCCCGCAGTACAGGTTGAACAGGTTAGCTACGTAGGTGCCTCCAGTATAGGGTAGCCTGCATAGTTGCCCCCAGTGTAGGTTAGATAGGTAGGTGCCTGCTTTATAGGTTATCTACGTTGGTGCCTCCAGTATAGGGTAGCCCGTATAGTTGCCACCAGTGTGGGTTAGATAGGTAGGTGCCCCCAGTATAGTTTAGATAGGTAGGTGCCCGCAGTATAGGTTAGATAGGTAGGTTCCCGCAGTATAGGTTCGATAGGTAGGTTCCCCCAGTATGGGTTAGATCGGTAGGTTCCCCCAGTATAGGTTCAATAGGTAGGTTCCCCCAGTATAGGTTAGATAGGTAGGTCCCCCCAGTATGGGTTAGATAGGTAGGTTCCTGCAGTTTAGGATAGTTAGGTAGGTTCCCGCAGTATAGCTTGGCTAGGTAGGTTCCCGCAGTATAGGTTAGTTAGGTAGGTTCCCGCAGTATAGGTTAGTTAGGTAAGTTCCCGCAGTATAGGATAGTTAGGTAGGTTCCCACAGTATAGCTTGGCTAGGTAGGTTCTCGCAGTATAGGTTAGTTAGGTAGGTTCCCGCAGTATAGGTTAGTTAGGTAGGTTCCCGCAGTATAGGTTAGTTAGGTAGGTTCCCGCAGTATAGGATAGTTAGGTAGGTTCCTACAGTATAGCTTGGCTAGGTAGGTTCCCGCAGTATAGGTTAGTTAGGTAGGTTCCTGCAGTATAGGTTAGTTAGGTAGGTTCCCGCAGTATAGGTTAGTTAGGTAGGTTCCCGCAGTATAGGTTAGTTAGGTAGGTTCCCGCAGTATAGGTTAGTTAGGTAGGTAGGTTCCTGCAGTGTAGGATAAATAGGTAGGTTCCTGCAGTTTAGGTTAGTTAGGTAGGTTCCCACAGTTTAGGTTAGTTGGTATGGGCGGTATGAGTTGGGCGCAGGAGCGGGGGGAGCGAACATAATAGTAATAACTCACCTGCTTCCGCCGAACCCGCGCTGCTTCAATGTCCTTCCTTTCCCGGCATCTATCTCATTAGTCACAGTGCTTCCTGTGATGACATGCGGTATGTCATCACAGGGGGCGCTGTTACCAGGCGACGGACGCCGGGAGAGGAAAGATATTGAAACTGCGGGGAACGGATGAAGAAGGTGAGTTATAACTATTATGTCCGTTCCCCCGCTCCGGCGCCCCCCCTCCTGCCGCACAATAAAGCACCCCGGGCGATTGCACGTATCACACACCCATAGAAACGGGGCTGTAGCAGATGCCTCAAACCTGCTATAGTTGGTCATTGGGTGACTGGGGTTCAAATGTTGGAGAGGAGTGCAGCCACAGACAGCCAATCTGATTTGTTTAATTTCTATGGGAATATACAAATTATTGATGCCAAAGACCCCGAAGTTCACAAACTTGGTCATTGAGTGTTCGTGCATTAGGGTTAGAAAAAGTGGGCGGAGCCAAAACCGGTCAAATACATACACAGGCAGTTCCACGTCATTAGTGGGTGGAGACAAATGCAAATTTCACTGGGAAAATGTAAACTGCAGCCATACTTACACTGTTAATGGTAGGGTTCTCAAACTTTGCACAGTTGGTCACTGGGTGACTGGGTTAAATATTCAGAAAAGTGGGTGGAGCCTACAAAAGTGAATCAAACTTCACCTATTGCTTCTCAAGGGGAATATTTAATTGCTGCCATTCTTGCACTGTTAATGGCACAGGCCTCAAACCTGCTACAGTTGGTCATTGGTTTGACTGGGGTTCAAATTCAGAAAAGGGGTGGAGCCACAAACAGCCAATCAGATTTTTTTCATTTCAATGCAAATTATTGTTTCCAAAGACCGCAAAGCTCACAAACTTGGTCATTGAGTAATTGTGTGTTAGGGTTAGAAAAAGTGGGCGGAGCCAACACTAGCCAAATACATACCCGGGCAACGCCGGGCAATCAGCTAGTATATATATATATATATATGTATGTAAAAAAAATACAGTTCTGGTAACAACCTGAACAAGTCAACCTTGTGCCAAGCTGTCAACAGTCATAGTTTATTTATTTTATTTATTTATTTATTTTAGTTACTGTATTTATAAAGTGCCAAACTAGGGATGGCCCAGCCTTGGAGAACTCATGGAGAGGCATGTGATCAGTTTGATCAGCTGAAAGATTTGTAACACTCTGATTTGCTGGTCATGATCATGTGTTAAACCAGGAAGTCATCACAGCAAATCAGAGGCTTACAAATCTATCAGCTGATCAAACTGATCACGTGCTTCTCCATGAGTTCTCCAAGGCTGGGCCATCCCTACCTATTACACAGCGCAGCAGTTTAATGTAATGTGGGTGCTCACTATAAACAGCGCTTGAAGCCAGCTGTTGCTTGCATACCACTGCTGAAGTTGCCCCCAGAGGCCAAGAAAAACCACCACCAGAATTTGCTTCTCATTCACTTCAAATCCTACTAAATCCCTCACATTTTGCAAGGGAAGAGAGACCTTCCCACACTGCAGTATTTGCCTTCCCATATGGGATGTAGATGCTGTGAACTGGTTAATATCCCCCATTATGCAATGAAGAAGGTATTCCAGAAAGCACTCTAATCAATGTCCCCCACTGACTAGATGTTAGCATGAAAACTATAATTGTCACAAACGATCTGCAATATAGTTCATATATGGTAAAAGGACCACACAAAGAGTCTCTTTTGCATGCACCGTCTCAGTCTCGGTAGACCTTATGCAGTTAGATCAAATACATTCAATTATTTATCACCCTTCTCCATTACGCAATAGCAATATACACTTCACATCAGGTATCCACCACCGGGGTACCCATTGGAGAAAGGACTCACCTGATAGTATTGACCACTGTTAGATTGGTCAGTACTGGTTCTGGGCACTGTAGAATCGTTACGCCTTGGTTGGGCACCTCCACTTACTTGCTCAGGTTCTTGCCAGCATCCATGGTAGCTCTGCAGCAAATAGCAAATAATTGGATGGATGGATCAGTGACCTCATGAGATAAACACTAATCCAGTAAAAACAATGTCAATTTATTATAAAAGTTCACTCATAAATTTGGTCTAGGTTAATGTACATAGAGTTCAGTGGGCTTTCCCCCGTTGCCTCCCAAGCAAGCATGCTAGAAACCACGCTTCTTCTCTCTCGTACACTCCAGTCTCAAACTTCCCACTTCTCCATCAAGACTACGACCAACATGTTTCGTCACTTGACTTGTGACTCATCTCAAAGGTATAGTAAAACTACATTGATTCAGCATCATTATTTCCAGTGTTTCTGGGCCATTGCAAACCCCCTTCTGAAGGAAGGAAGTATCAGCAATAAACACTGGATACTAAAGAAATAGAAAAAAGGAGTGGGAGGACACCGGGAGCCCGATCTGGTGTATTATCGCAGATTAAAAAGGTAAGTATAAAAAAATATTCAGATATACTCACAAAGCCGGGTTGCACAACGCAACCAAAAAAACTCGCATGTGGGGAAGTACCGTCCCCACTCGGTCTTGTGGTTTTGCTTTATTGGTCGCAACTCCTTAGGAAAGAAACACCTGCCTGGGTGTTGACCCTCAAGCTGGAGGGAGTAAACAATGAAAAGAGGTAGGAGGCGCCCATGGGGTACTTATAAAATAGTTAGTATACCACTGTGTTAAAGAAACCCCTATAGGGGCATATACCTGATAGAAACAACAAACAAAAGGTATGGACGGATCCTACCTTATAAAGTGTTCACTCAGGGTATTGTAAAAAGAGTACTTTAATATGGCACTTTTAAATGGACAACGCGTTTCGCGATAACCACCGCTTCATCAGGTCGAGTGACGTGCCTTTTGAAGAAATAACAGATAAGGCACTATGAGGCGGGACATCCACTCTAAAACAATGTACAGCATAAAACATAAAACATAATATAATTCAAAATCATCCTATTAGGATCATCGATATTGTAAGCATCATGTCTTATTCAAATACAGGAGATAAAGCCCTATCTCAATTATAACATACACTATTAAATATAACTTATAAAAACTAAACTCCTCCTTGGCATACACCTCATTACAAGTCATTGCTATTTGAATAAAAATATGTTCCAGAGAATTATGGGATTGAAAGCAGTGGTGCTCAGCAGAGCTCGAATATTCGAGTAGCTCGAATATTCGAGCTCTTTTTCAGCTATTCGAGCTTGGTATTCGAGCTCCGAATAGCTGCAGCTATTCGAATGGGCTATTCGAGTAAACGCGAATAGCCCATTCACTATTCGAGCTATTCGAGCAAACGGCGCTATTCGAGCTCGAATACCGAGCTCGAATAGCGTCATAGCCCAGATTGATGTCCTTAGAGCCAATCAGAGGGCTCCCAGGCCCTCTGACGGCAGCCAATCACAGAGGGGGACCCTGGCCAGCCCCTACCCCATAAATAGCGGCCGCCATGTTCCGTTTCTCCGTCCTTGCCTGAGACTTGCATAGAGAGAGAGTTGCTCCTTTGTGCTTTGGCTTAGCAAGAGCTCTATTGTGGTCATTTACCTAGCGTTTTTGCTCACATACACCTCCTATACACACCTATATTGTTGTTAGTTAGATAGACATTGTATTTTAGTTAGTAGCTTTTGTGTTACATAGAGAGAGACTCAGACAGCTGCTGCAGGCTTACAGCTTTAGGCCTCAGGGCCTTGCCTGTGTGGGCAGCTGTCCTCCTGTCCTCTGTTAGTTTATTTCTCATTAGTATTTAGACAGTATTAGATAGTATTAGACAGTATTTCTGCTGTCCTCTACTACTTAGTGATTGTATTTTGTATTGTAGTTATATACTGTAACTGTACTAGGACACTCACTGACTGTCACTGTTCATAGGCTAGCTCCTGCGTGTGCTTGCACTCACTGTCTGTGTACACACACTCTATTTCCTTCTGAATAGTTATATACTGTAACTGTACTAGGACACTCACTGACTGTCACTGTTCATAGGCTAGCTCCTGCGTGTGCTTGCACTCACTGTCTGTGTACACACACTCTATTTCCTTCTGAATAGTTATATACTGTAACTGTACTAGGACACTCACTGACTGTCACTGTTCATAGGCTAGCTCCTGCGTGTGCTTGCACTCACTGTCTGTGTACACACACTCTATTTCCTTCTGAATAGTTATATACTGTAACTGTACTAGGACACTCACTGACTGTCACTGTTCATAGGCTAGCTCCTGCGTGTGCTTGCACTCACTGTCTGTGTACACACACTCTATTTCCTTCTGAATAGTTATATACTGTAACTGTACTAGGACACTCACTGACTGTCACTGTTCATAGGCTAGCTCCTGCGTGTGCTTGCACTCACTGTCTGTGTACACACACTCTATTTCCTTCTGAATAGTTATATACTGTAACTGTACTAGGACACTCACTGACTGTCACTGTTCATAGGCTAGCTCCTGCGTGTGCTTGCACTCACTGTCTGTGTACACACACTCTATTTCCTTCTGAATAGTTATATACTGTAACTGTACTAGGACACTCACTGACTGTCACTGTTCATTCATAGGCTAGCTCCTGCGTGTGCTTGCACTCACTGTCTGTGTAGTACACACACTCTATTTCCTTCTGAATAGTTATATACTGTAACTGTACTAGGACACTCACTGACTGTCACTGTTCATAGGCTAGCTCCTGCGTGTGCTTGCACTCACTGTCTGTGTAGTACACACACTCTATTTCCTTCTGAATAGTTATATACTGTAACTGTACTAGGACACTCACTGACTGTCACTGTTCATAGGCTAGCTCCTGCGTGTGCTTGCACTCACTGTCTGTGTACACACACTCTATTTCCTTCTGAATAGTTATATACTGTAACTGTACTAGGACACTCACTGTTATGATCGCTTCTGCAGCGTTTACTGCTGACTGCACTGGTATTGCAAACCAAGCAGTTCTAATGTCATTACATGCATTTGCTTGCATAGTTTGGTTTGCACTTAAACTAGTTGCTGATTCCATCTGCAGTCGCTCTGAAGTTTATGACAGTTTAATATGCTTTTGTGTAAACAAACATTGTCTGCTGCAGTGGAGGGGCGGTCCCTTTCCTGCAGGCTGCATATCATTGTCTGCCTTTTCCTGCTATCAGCCTGTGATTAATTACCATTCACTTGTGTGGGAATCTGCAGGTCTGCTCCCATTGGATGACCTCAGTATAAAGAACTGCTTCCTGCAATGCCTCATGGGCTATCATAGTTTCAGACTCTATCTGTTACTCTGCTCGTGCCCCACCTCGTTCCTGGTCCGTGTGGACTGCGCTGACTCCTGCGAAGGGGTCAGCGAGTCCTCCTAGTTCTGCTCTTGTTCTAGAAGTTGCTACTTGCTTGTCTTGTGTCATATATTGGTTCATCGCCAATATATACGCATACTTGCGCATTTTGTTATTTTCCTTGTATTCGTGTTACGTTAATATATCAGTGTCGCTGATATATACGTACACGAACTGTTTATTTCCTGTGTTCAGCTAGTCAGTTTTCCAGCACGTTTTGGTAGTTTGCGCGTATCGTGAACACCCGTGCTGAGCTAGTTATCCTGTTCCTGGTCCTGTTTGTGGATTGCGTTCATCTCTGCGAAGAGATAACGAATCCTTCTGAATCCTGTTCCTGGTCCTGTTTGTGGATTGCGTTCATCTCTGCGAAGAGATAGCGAATCCTTCTGAGTCCTGTTCCCTGTATTACTTCAGTCTTAGTCAGAGTTCCTGCTTATGTCATATATCGGTTCATTGCCAATATATACATATGTTAGTCAGACGTTACGAATAGTTTCATTGATAGCTGTAATTGTAATACGCTAGGAAAACATACTTATTGTATATTTATCTGTGTTACGTTCATCTATCTCGATCCTGCTATTTCCTGTCTCTCCTGTCCTGTCTTTGTGAGGCACGCCATCGCCGCAACGCATTGGCTGCCTCATTCCAGTCTGTCTGGTTTTGGACGCTTGCTGTCGCTAAGTAATCGCTAGCTAGCAAGCGTTCATTCTGTCTACCTGTCCTGATCTCCTCAGTCCTGGTTTATGCGCTCAGCGCTACCTTGCGCTGAGACGTTATTACGAAAGTGTTTGTGGCTGTTCAGATCTGCACCGGCTCTGTGCACCACAATCTCCTATTGGAGTCAGTCCTCTCCTCCACTAAACTGGGGATATCCTGATCCCTTGTGCTGGTGTGTGTACCTCCTTCACGTCAGCTTATGTGTTGTATGCTGACTGTGGAGATTACACCCCCAAGCTTAACATTATGATAGCCCCATTACCAATCCCCATTGTGGGGGGGGGTTCCCAGCAAAAATGACACTGTTTGTTTTGGTTCCTGTTCCTTTAAGAAATTTGAGAAGCTCAATTCTGAAACAGAAAATGAGTTTTTTTCTGAATGTGCCAGGTTCCTGGCCAATCCTGAGCTCCAGGCTACTCCTGTTTCAACGTGGGCCCCCCAGCTAGTTTATGTTTTATTTAAGGGAAGATTGTTTCAGTGGGCCTACGATGTCTTGGATCATACCAATTTAAAAGAAAGACCACTGGAATTTCTAGCGTTTGTGATCCATAACTGGCTGCGCAAAACCGATTTGCCTAGCCCTTTTGATAAGCTCCTGGCAGCTTGTCAATCAGCTGCTCCTTCTACTGCCTACAAAAATAATCAGCAAGCAGATAATTGTTCTGATAACTTTTCTTCTGCTAAGGCAGCAGGGTCTAAAGCCAAACGTAAACGCTCCAAAAGAAAAGCGTTACAATCAGCGGAGTCGTTGCCCTTGGCGACTGCGCATCAGATCTGTAACGAGACTCCACCATTAGCAGATAATGAAATTCAGTCACCATTCAGGGGAGTCAAATGGACCTATGAAACTACTAATGAACTTTCATTGCTAGCCAGGGAAAATAAAGGTTCTTGTTTAAATGAATTATCTGAATATGATTATGAAGATATATTACAGAGTATTGAACAGATCAATTTATTCGTGCAGCAAGGGAAATTTGCATACACTACAGTTCAATACTTGCTACAGGTATTGGAGATCCTTAGGAATAAGAAATCGGCCAATCACCTGCTAAATAACCCAATGTATGTTTCTGCCACTAACACATTTGCAAACTATGATCAGCCGGAATGCTCAGCTGTTAAATATGCATGGGATCCTCCATTTGAGAAAGGAGAGATGGAAGCTCTGGTCTATGAATGGAAGAAAGATGCAAGTTCATTTTGTCAGTTTTACAGTGCAAAAAGTGAATTAGTATTGAATGCATGCATTAAGTCTGCTTATAACCTAATAAAAACTGGTGTGTGTGGGTATGACTTTGTGGCTCCATTGATCGATGTGTGGAGAATGATTCTGGACGATTTTTATGCAATTCAATCAGTTGATACCAGGGAAGACACACTGTCAAGTGGAGATTGTTCCACTTCCTCAGTTCCTGAGGACTCGCCTGCTTCAGCACCTTTGGCTGATTCAGCGAGTGATTCTGAGCTCCTTTTGTGTGAAATTGAAGTTCCTGTAATTCCACCCTGTACCATGGATAACTCAGTGTTACTTCCCAGTAAGACAGAAATTACTAATACTTCCTTAATCTTGCCCTGCACAAATTTCTCAGCAGAGGACCCAGAGGTCCTGCTGACTTTCGAGTCCAGCCTAGCCAGTACTCATGACTCTTTGTTTAGTGAAACAGACACCAGAAAAATCTTGCCTGTCTCTGCAAACACTTCTGCAGAAATTACCTGTGTTAATAAAGTTCAACTCCTGTCTGATCCAGCAGATGCCAATAGATGCACTACATCAGTTTCCGAGTCCCAGCAATCCTGTCTAGTAAACTCAGAACCCCAGCATCTGAATTTTCCAATTTTACAAATGAATGGTGATTCAGATGCGCAAACATTGTGTCTTGATCTTCCTGTTTCTACACCTCGCTCTAGTTTCGTGAATAGCTCAGAGCATCTGCTATGTGAACCTGAAATCGCAGAATTATTACCTTGTTCAGAAAATTTTCCAATAAATTTGCCCTGTACCATGAATTGTGCAGTAGATCTCTCCAATGAAACTCAGGTCACAGAATCATTATGCTGTCCAGCAGGTGCTTCCATGGTTTTGCCCTGCAATATGGACTGTTCAGTGATCCTGTCCAGTGAAGCTGTGGTCGCAGAGTCTTATGCTTCACCCAGTACTTTGGATACTTTAAACCCTTTAGCAGAGGAGGCTGAAGCACTGCTTACCTCAGTTGGTGTTGCAGTAATATTCACTTGTCTAGCAGCTGTTTTGGAATGACAGTCTGCTCTAATAAAACTTGATGAATTTCTGCCCAGCGAAGCAGAAGCCATTGAAATATTGTCCTCGTCAGCAAGTGTGTTAGATACCTTGCCCTGTACACAGTCTGATTTAACCAATGTTGTTGAGTCCCTCTCCAGTGTTGTAACAGCCGAGGAACTCCAGCCCTGTCCTCTGAATGTTTCAAAAGTCTTGCCCTGTAACATGGATAATTCTGACTCGCTGGAAAAAATAATAGAAATCTCAGAATTTCAGTCCGGGTTAATGAGTGTTTCTGAAACCCAGCCCTGTATCCTGGAAAATTCTGGTTCTCTGGCCGGTGTGGCAGAAGTTCCAGAGCCCCCTTCCTGTCCAGTGAGTTACTCAGTTTTGCCTAGTTCAGTGGGGATTGCTGCAATATTGACTTGTTTTGCAGCCCTTCATGAGCTCCAGTCCAGTGTATTTGATGAGTCTCTGTCTAGTCCAGAAGAAGCTATGGGAACCCTGTCTAGTTCAGTGCATACATCAGAAGATTTGCCCTGTCTTGTAAATGCCCCTGAACATGATTTGTTAATAACCCTGCTGGAATCAGCGACATCTAAGTCTGATCCTGCAGTTTTTAGTGAGAATCCAGTAACTATGAAGTCTAGTCATGATGAATTTTTTTTGCCCAGTTCTGGTTTCGGTCCTGTCTTGACTGACTTTGAGGTTCGCAGTTCCTTGACATGCCCAGAGGTTTCTCTTGTGCCGGTGTGCCCAGATGTGCTTCGTATGCCAGACTGCCCAGATGTGTCTGTGTTAGCGTGCTCACGTGCTTCCCTAGTGGAGACATGTTCTGATGTTGCCGGTTGGCCTGCATGCCCGGAGATGGTTCTGGTCCCTAAAAGCCCTGATCTTGATGTTTGTCCTTGTGACCCTGACTCTGGAGTTGCCCTGGGTTCCATAGGGGTTCTTGATAGTTCTCCATGTGAGCCTAAGGGGCGTTCTGACCTGTGGGGATCTCTTTGGAGCTTCCAAGTGTTCTGGGAGATCTCTGAGGAAACTTGTCCTGGTACCTTGGACTGGTTCAACGGTGGGTTTTGTGTTGGTAGGGACAGTTCCGGTGGGCATTGCAAAGGCTTTGGCGTTTTTGGACAGTCCTTGGAAGGCGGTGGGTATCGCGCAGAGAGTTTCTTGGGGTTGTTTTCTGGAAGTCGTGGTTCTGATGGGTGTCACACTGAGGCTTGTAGTGCTGACGGGCATGGTTCGGTAGGTTCTGGTTCCAATTGGTCTAGTTTTGGTGAGACTGATTCGGGAATTTGGTTTTGTCGGACGGATCCGACCTTCATGAATTTTCAGTCAGATCAGTTTGCTGGATTTCCCACTTCTGATTTTTTGGTTTGGGTGGTTCAGGAGAAATATGTCAGTTTTCATAGGCGTCCAGAGGCTGCGTTTAAGGGAGGAGGTACTGTTATGATCGCTTCTGCAGCGTTTACTGCTGACTGCACTGGTATTGCAAACCAAGCAGTTCTAATGTCATTACATGCATTTGCTTGCATAGTTTGGTTTGCACTTAAACTAGTTGCTGATTCCATCTGCAGTCGCTCTGAAGTTTATGACAGTTTAATATGCTTTTGTGTAAACAAACATTGTCTGCTGCAGTGGAGGGGCGGTCCCTTTCCTGCAGGCTGCATATCATTGTCTGCCTTTTCCTGCTATCAGCCTGTGATTAATTACCATTCACTTGTGTGGGAATCTGCAGGTCTGCTCCCATTGGATGATCTCAGTATAAAGAACTGCTTCCTGCAATGCCTCATGGGCTATCATAGTTTCAGACTCTATCTGTTACTCTGCTCGTGCCCCACCTCGTTCCTGGTCCGTGTGGACTGCGCTGACTCCTGCGAAGGGGTCAGCGAGTCCTCCTAGTTCTGCTCTTGTTCTAGAAGTTGCTACTTGCTTGTCTTGTGTCATATATTGGTTCATCGCCAATATATACGCATACTTGCGCATTTTGTTATTTTCCTTGTATTCGTGTTACGTTAATATATCAGTGTCGCTGATATATACGTACACGAACTGTTTATTTCCTGTGTTCAGCTAGTCAGTTTTCCAGCACGTTTTGGTAGTTTGCGCGTATCGTGAACACCCGTGCTGAGCTAGTTATCCTGTTCCTGGTCCTGTTTGTGGATTGCGTTCATCTCTGCGAAGAGATAACGAATCCTTCTGAATCCTGTTCCTGGTCCTGTTTGTGGATTGCGTTCATCTCTGCGAAGAGATAGCGAATCCTTCTGAGTCCTGTTCCCTGTATTACTTCAGTCTTAGTCAGAGTTCCTGCTTATGTCATATATCGGTTCATTGCCAATATATACATATGTTAGTCAGACGTTACGAATAGTTTCATTGATAGCTGTAATTGTAATACGCTAGGAAAACATACTTATTGTATATTTATCTGTGTTACGTTCATCTATCTCGATCCTGCTATTTCCTGTCTCTCCTGTCCTGTCTTTGTGAGGCACGCCATCGCCGCAACGCATTGGCTGCCTCATTCCAGTCTGTCTGGTTTTGGACGCTTGCTGTCGCTAAGTAATCGCTAGCTAGCAAGCGTTCATTCTGTCTACCTGTCCTGATCTCCTCAGTCCTGGTTTATGCGCTCAGCGCTACCTTGCGCTGAGACGTTATTACGAAAGTGTTTGTGGCTGTTCAGATCTGCACCGGCTCTGTGCACCACAATCTCCTATTGGAGTCAGTCCTCTCCTCCACTAAACTGGGGATATCCTGATCCCTTGTGCTGGTGTGTGTACCTCCTTCACGTCAGCTTATGTGTTGTATGCTGACTGTGGAGATTACACCCCCAAGCTTAACACTCACTGACTGTCACTGTTCATAGGCTAGCTCCTGCGTGTGCTTGCACTCACTGTCTGTGTACACACACTCTATTTCCTTCTGAATAGTTATATACTGTAACTGTACTAGGACACTCACTGACTGTCACTGTTCATAGGCTAGCTCCTGCGTGTGCTTGCACTCACTGTCTGTGTACACACACTCTATTTCCTTCTGAATAGTTATATACTGTAACTGTACTAGGACACTCACTGACTGTCACTGTTCATAGGCTAGCTCCTGCGTGTGCTTGCACTCACTGTCTGTGTAGTACACACACTCTATTTCCTTCTGAATAGTTATATACTGTAACTGTACTAGGACACTCACTGACTGTCACTGTTCATAGGCTAGCTCCTGCGTGTGCTTGCACTCACTGTCTGTGTAGTACACACACTCTATTTCCTTCTGAATAGTTATATACTGTAACTGTACTAGGACACTCACTGTCACTGTTCATAGGCTACTAGCTCCTGCGTGTGTGTGTGCACTCACTGTCTGTGTACTGTACACACACTCTATTTCCTTCTGATTACTGATTGATTATTGTAAATTCTACTTCCTGACAGTTACTACTTACTTACTGTAGTAGGGACACTCACTCAGTCACTGTTCATAGGCTAGCTCCTGCACGTGTGTGCGCGTGCGTGCACTCACTGTCTGTAGTGTACACACACTCTATTTCCTTGTGATTACTACTGATTATTGTAACTTCTAGTTGTACTTCCTGACTGTTACTACTTACTTACTGTACTAGGGACACTCACTCACTCTCTGTTCATAGGCCAGCTCCTGCGCGTGTTTGCACGTGCGTGCACTCACTGTCTGTAGTGTACACACACTCTATTTCCTTGTGATTACTACTGATTATTGTAACTGCTAGTTGTACTTCCTGACTGTTACTACTTACTTACTGTACTAGGGAGTCGGGACACTCACTCAGTCACCTCACCCACCAACCCACTCCATTAAAGTACCCCACTTTTCACCCGCCCTTTTCAAAAACTTTTGTGTTTACGCCCAAAACATCGAAGATGTCTGGAAGTGGCAGCCAGCGCGGTTTGGGCAAGGGGAAGGGCAGCAAGGGAATCAGGAGGAGAGGGAGCAGCATTGTGGCAAGCCGCGGGCGCGGGCGCGCCACCATGCACAGTTCCGCAGCAGCAGCGTCAGTGGCTAACATTCCTCCCATAGCCACTGGCCGTGGACGCCTTGGGCGCCGCCCAGCAGGAGCATCTGCAATTCACGCTGCAGAGACACAGCAGCAGCAGCAGCGTGTAGCACCTGCTCCGATTTTCCTCCAGCCGGGTCGGAAACGTCCCATTGAGGAAAAGGATGCAGACACTGTGGTGCAACTGATGACGGAGGATGAGCAGCCCGCCATCAGCTCTGCATCCGAGGCCTCCACCCTTACCACCACCACCACCACCACCACCCCTGTTCGCAGCAGCCGCCCAGCAGGGCCTGGGGAGGAGGCCAGTTCACCGTCACTCGCCGACCTGTCATTCAGCAGTCTTTTGACCCCAGGCATCATGAGTAAATTGTCTGCTGTTGTTGGCGATCTTGAGGAGGAGATGCTGATGGGCACTTTGGGGGATGAGGGATTGGACAGCAAGACTGTGGCGACAGTCAAGCAGCCCATCCATGCATCAGGAGAGGAGTTTGGGGGGTCATCATCCCAGCAGGACATGTTTCAGGACATGGAGGATGATGATGACACGGTGACAGACAGAGACTGGGTGCCACCACCTCCAGGGGATGTCGTCCTCAGCAGCTCTGAGGAGGAGGAGGAGGATGCGCTTGTGGGCCTTGCAAGGAGGCGCATCATTGCAAGCATTGGCAGCAGTAGGCAGGTCCCACAGCCTGCTGGTGTCTCAGGCTCAGCAGCAGCAGCAGCAGCATCTGCCAGTACCACCACCAGCCGCACCCAAGGCCCCCCCCAACCACCACAGGGAGACAGGCAGCAGCGGTTCCATGCCGTAGGGGGTCGTTTTTGTCACCAATCTGGCGTTTTTTCACCATGCCCACAGTGTACAGCAAGTACGCCACTTGCAACCACTGTCAGCGGAAGTTGAGCAGAGGTGGTGACCCCTTAAAGTTCAGCACCAGCTCACTCATCAACCACCTTGCTGCGAAACATTTCCACCAGCATGAGGAGTTCCAGAGGCTGAAGGCATCTGGTGCTGGCAGTGGCACCACACCCATCACTGCACAGCCTTCAGCAGCAGCAGCAGCAGCAACAGCAGCCACCCGCCCTCCTGCTCCTCCAGCAGCACCAGCAGGAGTGCGGAAACGCACTGCTCCTCCCCCCTCTGCAACTCCTGCCGCCGACACTGAGGCCTGTTCTGGCAGCCAGTCCTCAGTGGCCTCCTCTGCTGTGTCTGCTGATTCCCGTGCCAGCAAAAGGCCACGCCAGAGCCTTTTGAGCGAGTCCTTCCAGGGGGTGGTTAGGGCTCTGCCTCCCAGCAGCCGTCGCGTGCGGCAGCTGAACGGCTTGCTGGCACGGGCCATGTGCTCCCAACTCCTGCCGTACACGCTTGTGGAGGAGGGGAGCGACATGCGTGCGCTGCTTGCTTGCACAGCCCCAGACTGGCAGCTCCCCAGCAGACACTTCTTCGCCCGCAAGGCCATTCCTGCACTGCACCGCTTTGTGATGGCCAATGTGGAGCGAGGGCTGGAGCACGCGGTTGGTGAAAGGGTCCACGTCACCATGGACTCCTGGAGCAGCCGCTTCGGGACAGGCCGCTACCTGTCCTTCACTGTCCACTGGGTCAGCTTGGTGGAAGGGGGTGAGGATGGGAGAGCAGCAGCGGGCACAGCAGCAGCAACACAGTGGGTGGTGCCCCCCCGCAGGGTCAGGGGAACTGCAGCAGGTTTCTCCGATCCTCTGCCATCCTCCGGCACACCTGGCCAAACCCCCCGCCTCAGCAGCAGCGTGAAGGCCCGCCACTGCCAAGCGCTGCTGCACTTGGTCAGCCTTGGGAAGACCAAGCTGATGGCAACCCATGTGTTGGCCAAACTCCAGGAGCAGGAGAGGATTTGGCTGACCCCCAGAGGCCTCAGAGTCGGAGAGGTGGTGGCCGACAATGGGGCCAATCTGGTTGCCGCAATAGACAGGGAAAACCTGACCCACATCCCCTGTCTTGCCCACGTGCTGAACCTGGTGGTGCAAAAGTTCTTGCGCACCTACCAGGGGATGGGCGAACTGCTGGAAACGGCAAGGAACGTTGTGCGTCACTTCCGGCGCTCGGCTGCAGCCTGTGCGAGCCTGGAAGACGTGCAAAAGGAGCTGGAGCTGCCACGCCATCGGCTGATCCTTGACGTTCCGACTCGCTGGAACTCCACCCTGGTGATGTTGGAGCGTCTGGTTGAACAGAAGCACGCTGTCAACCAGTACCTTGCCCTGGCCACTGTTTCCACCGCTCGGAGAAGGGACAAGACCAGCAACATCCCGTCCATCGTCCCCGATGATGACTGGAGGCACATGCAGCAGGTGTGCTTAGTGCTGGCTCCCTTTCTGCAGGCCACTAACATGGTGAGCAGGGACCATGCTATGGTCTGCGAGTGGGTGCCCCTGGTTTGTCTGCTGAACAGGGCCCTCGATGCTTTGCTGGAACAGGGAGCGGCAGCCTTGGACCAGCAGGAGCGGCAAGCAGCTGCACAGTCTACCTCTGAGGGGGAGGAGGAGGAGGACTTGGTGGAGGTCCCTGACCTTGCTGCTGATGAGGGGGATCAGCACAGCGCAGCTGAGTTGGTGCGGGGGTGGAGAGAGGATGAGGCGGCAGAGGAGGAGGATGAGGAGGACAGCACTGCCGTCGATGTGCCAGCACACGTGGCCCGCCTCTTCCCAATGGCAGCGCACATGCTGGCGTGCCTGCGCAAGGACCCCAGGGTGATCCAGATGAAGCAGAGGGAGGACATCTGGATCAGCATGATGTTGGACCCACGCCTCAAGGGGAAGTTGAGCCAGTTCCTGCCGCCTGCAGGAGGAGACCCAGCGCAACAAATAAGGAGCTTGCAGCAGGCCCTTGTTGAGCGCTTGGAGGAAGCCTTCCCCCAGCCTTCCACCCCCACTGTCCAGCAGCCAGCACAGAGGCAGCAGCAGGTGCCTGCATCCAGCAGCAAGCGCCCCACAAACCTGCTGTCTCTCAGCCACGAGCTCTACAGGACTGTAGAGGCTCCGGCAGCAGTGACTAGAGAGGAGGTGCATGATGCAGCAGCATCCTCCTCCGGTCACAGCCAGCGCCTGACCCGCATGGTGGCTGACTACATGGGGTCCTACAGCGGGCTTGACAGCGATGCCCCTGTTGATTCCATGGAGTATTGGGTCAAGCTCCTGGAGATCTGGAGCGAGCTGGCGCAGTACGCCCTGGAAGTGCTGTCCTGCCCCCCTTCCAGCGTGCTGTCCGAGCGCTGCTTCAGTGCAGCTGGTGGCGTGGTCACCGAGAAACGCTCACGTCTGTCTCACAAGTCTGTGGACAGACTGACGTTTCTCAAGATGAACCAGGCGTGGGTGGAAGGCGAGTCCCCTGTTGTCGGCGAGAGGGGGACATGAACTGGCTAAGAACCATCGTTAATGTGCCTTACCACCCTTTACCACCTCCTGGCTCCTGCTCACTTATCCAGCCTGGTTCAGTTTGACTATTACGTCGCCTGCAGCCACACATTTTACACCTACAGTGGGCTGCTGTGTACTGCCCTTCTGCTGTCTGTCTGTGTTTCCCACTACACAGAATTACATTCTGCTGCCACTCTGCCACCAGCTATTACGTCAAACAATAGCTATATATCTGTGTAATTGGTTGTACAAACAAAACCAAAAAAACATAAAAAAAAAAAAAAAAGGTTTAATTTTTCTGAGGTGCCCGGGTTGAAAACTGTGTTGTCCCAGTTGTGTATTGGACACGATGTGGGCTGCACGACCGCTGTCTGGGACCTCCTGTTGTGTTTATTTACAGCCCTGGTATTACCGCTAGGTACCAGGGCTATTATGTCACGCTGCCTGCCTGCTGCCACACTCACACTACTCCTCCATTCCTCCTGCTGCTGCTGTCTGTCTGTGTTTCCCACTGCCAGGGTACACAGAATTACCTTCTGCTGCCACTCTGCCACCAGCTATTACGTCAAACAATAGCTGCTCACATTACTCCTCCATTCCTCCTGCTGCTGCTGCTGTCGGTCTGTGTTTCCCACTGCCAGGGTACACAGAATTACATTCTGCTGCCACTCTGCCACCAGCTATTACGTCAAACAATAGCTATATATCTGTGTAATTGGTTGTACAAACAAAACCAAAAAACCATAAAAAAAAAAAAAAAAAGGTTTAATTTTTCTGAGGTGCCCGGGTTGAAAACTGTGTTGTCCCAGTTGTGTATTGGACACGATGTGGGCTGCACGACCGCTGTCTGGGACCTCCTGTTGTGTTTATTTACAGCCCTGGTATCACCGCTAGGTACCAGGGCTATTATGTCACGCTGCCTGCCTGCTGCCACACTCACACTACTCCTCCATTCCTCCTGCTGCTGCTGTCTGTCTGTGTTTCCCACTGCCAGGGTACACAGAATTACCTTCTGCTGCCACTCTGCCACCAGCTATTACGTCAAACAATAGCTGCTCACATTACTCCTCCATTCCTCCTGCTGCTGCTGCTGTCGGTCTGTGTTTCCCACTGCCAGGGTACACAGAATTACATTCTGCTGCCACTCTGCCACCAGCTATTACGTCAAACAATAGCTATATATCTGTGTAATTGGTTGTACAAACAAAACCAAAAAACCATAAAAAAAAAAAAAAAGGTTTAATTTTTCTGAGGTGCCCGGGTTGAAAACTGTGTTGTCCCAGTTGTCTGTCTGTGTTTCCCACTGCCAGGGTACACAGAATTACCTTCTGCTGCCACTCTGCCACCAGCTATTACGTCAAACAATAGCTGCTCACATTACTCCTCCATTCCTCCTGCTGCTGCTGCTGTCGGTCTGTGTTTCCCACTGCCAGGGTACACAGAATTACATTCTGCTGCCACTCTGCCACCAGCTATTACGTCAAACAATAGCTATATATCTGTGTAATTGGTTGTACAAACAAAACCAAAAAACCATAAAAAAAAAAAAAAGGTTTAATTTTTCTGAGGTGCCCGGGTTGAAAACTGTGTTGTCCCAGTTGTGTATTGGACACGATGTGGGCTGCACGACCGCTGTCTGGGACCTCCTGTTGTGTTTATTTACAGCCCTGGTATCACCGCTAGGTACCAGGGCTATTATGTCACGCTGCCTGCCTGCTGCCACACTCACACTACTCCTCCATTCCTCCTGCTGCTGCTGTCTGTCTGTGTTTCCCACTGCCAGGGTACACAGAATTATCTTCTGCTGCCACTCTGCCACCAGCTATTACGTCAAACAATAGCTGCTCACATTACTCCTCCATTCCTCCTGCTGCTGCTGCTGTCGGTCTGTGTTTCCCACTGCCAGGGTACACAGAATTACATTCTGCTGCCACTCTGCCACCAGCTATTACGTCAAACAATAGCTATATATCTGTGTAATTGGTTGTACAAACAAAACCAAAAAACCATAAAAAAAAAAAAAGGTTTAATTTTTCTGAGGTGCCCGGGTTGAAAACTGTGTTGTCCCAGTTGTGTATTGGACACGATGTGGGCTGCACGACCGCTGTCTGGGACCTCCTGTTGTGTTTATTTACAGCCCTGGTATCACCGCTAGGTACCAGGGCTATTATGTCACGCTGCCTGCCTCATTGACTGCCTGCTGCCACACACTCATCCTCCTCCTCCTGCTGCTGAATTTACCTCCTGCTGTCTGTGTGTTTCCACTGCCAGGGAGCACATACAATGGCGCTTCCAACATGCGTGCGCCACCAGCTATTTGTTACGCTCAAAAATAGCTGCATTTCTGTAAAAAAAACTTGAAAAGAGAAATAAGTGAAGAAGAAGACGATATAGAAGAAGATGAAGAAGATGAAGAAGAAGAAGATGAAGAAGAAGAAGAAGAAGAAGAAGATGAAGAAGATGAAGAAGCAGATGAAGATGAAGAAGGAGAAGAAGAAGAAGATGAAGAAGAAGATGAAGAAGATGAAGAAGAAGATGAAGAAGATGAAGATGAAGAAGATGAAGAAGATGAAGAAGATGCAGAAGAAGATGAAGAAGAAGAAGATGAAGAAGATGAAGAAGAAGAAGATGAAGAAGATGAAGAAGACGAAGAAGAAGAAGATGAAGAAGAAGAAGAAGAAGATGATGATGATGATGAAGAAGATGAAGAAGATGATGATGATGAAGATGAAGAAGAAGATGAAGAAGATGAAGAAGAAGAAGATGAAGAAGATGAAGAAGATGCAGAAGAAGATGAAGAAGAAGAAGATGAAGAAGATGAAGAAGACGAAGAAGAAGAAGATGAAGAAGATGAAGAAGAAGAAGAAGAAGAAGAAGAAGAAGAAGAAGACAATATAGAAGAAGAAGAAGATATAGAAGAAGATATAGAAGAAGAAGATATAGAAGAAGAAGATATAGAAGAAGAAGAAGATAGAAGATAAAGAAGAAGAAGAAGAAGAAGAAGAAAAAGAAGTATATACAGTACTGAACAAAATTCTGGACACAACTTCTCTTTTCACCTTTTTTTTTTTAAAGGAACATCCCCACATAATCACTTGCTGTTGTTACTTGGAAAAAAAGATGTTTCTTGCATCATTCACCCTCAAAACAAGTGTTGGAAGCTATTTAAGGCCAATTCGAATAGTCAGCTCGAATAATGAGCTCGAATACCGACTCGAATAGTGAACTCGAAGTCCGAGGTCGAATCGAATAGTAAAAATTATTCGACTCGAATATTCGACTGACCTCGAATAATTTACTATTCGAATTCGACCAAACTCGAATTTTAAAAAGGGGTATTTGAGCACCACTAATTGAAAGATGCAGCGCCTCCCACCTATACGGGGGCTAGCTTCAATGGTCTGCAGAGGTCCCTGTCTTAGTGGGGAGGAAGAAATTGACATTTACCAAAAAGGGTGAAGTCCCCGGTCTCAGGCGCCTATGCGGCGTTCCCTGCTGAGAGCGGGACTAAATACTCTGTCCCAAGCGCTCGTAAGGCTGTAGGCGCGGCTTGCATGTTTCAATTAGTTGTACATAGCACTATTTTCACCTTGTTTACCTAATTGGCTATAAGCTGTTATACCTTTTATTAAATTGCACACCGCTTGTAAGCCCCTCTATTGATGCAATATTTAGATTTCCTATAGGTCCCACTGCCCATATTTATCTGCAATTTATATCCCATTCGGGACATACCTAGGCATAGAAGTCGTTTTAGGAGTTAGTCAACGACATATATTAGCTTATAACTCTCTGGAACATATTTTTATTCAAATAGCAATGACTTGTAATGAGGTGTATGCCAAGGAGGAGTTTAGTTTTTATAAGTTATATTTAATAGTGTATGTTATAATTGAGATAGGGCTTTATCTCCTGTATTTCAATAAGACATGATGCTTACCATATCGATGATCCTAATAGGATGATTTTGAATTATATTATGTTTTATGTTTTATGCTGTACATTGTTTTAGAGTGGATGTCCCACCTCATAGTGCCTTATCTGTTATTTCTTCAAAAGGCACGTCACTCGACCTGATGAAGCGGTGGTTATCGCGAAACGCGTTGTCCATTTAAAAGTGCCATATTAAAGTACTCTTTTTACGATACCCTGAGTGAACACTTTATAAGGTAGGATCCGTCCATACCTTTTGTTTGTTGTTTTTATTAGGTATATGCCCCTATAGGGGTTTCTTTAACACAGTGGTATACTAACTATTTTATAAGTACCCCAAGGGCACCTCCTACCTCTTTTCACAGCAATAAACACTGGCCCTCGCCAGGGCTCCAGACACTTGTGCAAGTGATGTACGTAGGAGCTGCTATCTGTCTTCAGAAAGGAGTCCCCCTTGGCCCCAAAACTTTGGAAATAATTATGTCAAATCAATGAAGTTTTACAATTTCTTTGGAGCATTTGTTGAAATACATTCTCTAACAGGTTGCGCTGCTCAGACGAGCAACTCATGAACTAAACAGAGGTATATTCACATCACGCTAATGGTGAGAAATGTAGTATATCTGAAAAATAACTTAATATTTTATTTTTGTTCCCTTTGGTTAATGACATGATTTGTTTCAAGTCATTTACAACACAGCTGTTTATTTTATACATTTTTCATTTTTACTGAAGTAGCAATTCCTGTCTGTACTGATTTCATCAGCGTGCAATCATCCCTGGGGTACTTTATTGGTGAATGTTTCTTGTGAAGTTAAAATGGGCAACTTTATTTCGGTACACAGGAATGTGCCAAACACAACAAGGCGCTACTGCCCTCGATGAAGCGCGGCCTGCAGTGATTTGTTATTGCTGGTGAACTGTGCCGTTTAATGAACCATCTCTTTAAGTGGTTAGCCGTACCCGGGGAAAGTCCAGATCAGCAGACGAGGCGAAGACAGATCGAGCATACTGAGCGATGACGGAGAAACTGAGATCTGCTAATCTGGCAGTGGGTGCCATACTGCCGAAAGATTTAAGAATATTTTGCAGATTATGATTTCTCTCTGCAAGACCCTTCTGTTTTGAGCTTGTTTAGTTACAGGGCGATGGTTTTCAGTAACAGAAGAGCTTAGAGCCGGCAGACTAATCGCCTACACATAGTGGATCTGTTGTATACAAGCCAACTGTGGCAAGCTATTAATCATAAAGAAAATATAGTGGGTGGAGTCAGCCGGATGCAGAAAAGTAAAGATATATAAAAAGGGAAATTAATGGGAATTAAAGTTAGCTGAATTATAGTTAAACATGGTTAAAGTGTACCGGAGATGGCATGTGTGGGCCAATTTACACTTACCTGGGGCTTCCTCCAGCCCCACGCATGCCCCCATGCCCAGGAACGTTCTGTGCCTGCGCAGTACTACTGCACAGGCGTAGAATGGTCCAAGCTGAGGAAGTGCAACTGGGGTCCGTGTGCTGCTGGGCTGTGCATGCACAGGAGAGCACAGCCAGCCTGATTATTTTCTGAGAGATTGTCTGAGAGAACAGAGCAGCCGAGGGGGATGTTGAGGGACCCCAAGCACCTCATGTGGCTACTGGCTAGTGGAAGCCCCGGGTAAGTATGAATTGGCCCACATTCGCCTGTTTGGTTTACTTTAATGTTCCTTAAAATTGGGCTGTGATCAATTGTACAGGCCTGTTTTAAGATACTCTTGTATTAAGCTCATTTACACTCCATTCAGTTTACTCCTTTCCCTTTATCCCAACTTGTACTCTTCCATAGGTACTTCCTAAGGGAAAATACTGTATTTATGTATAGATATTGCTAGAAGCGCCGCAAATAATCGCAGGAGGGTAACATTGACAGGTGTCTCCTCCCAACAAATCCTTGACTAACCGAGGAGAGGGATGACGGGACACGGGGAGGAGTTTCAACAGTGACCACAGATTCAGTCTTTCCAGTAATTTTGCAATTTTGTCTCAGAAGACAAAAGTAACTCCAGAACAAAGCCAGCCAGGTAGTTTCAATGTATGCATTGCAAAAAGTACAGGCATGCTTTGCTAATTTACTATAACACACATTGAAAAAGAAATCCTCACACCAAAGCTTAACCTAACATCTTAAATGTAACTTCTTCCCAGCAAAATCCTGGCTGCTAACCTTAATCTTTCCTGTTAATGTTAACTAGTGATGGTCATGTCTAGGAGAACTCAAGGAGAAGCATGTGATCAGTTTGGTCAGGTGATAGATATGCAAGACTCTGATTTGCTACCGCTAGTCATGATCATGTGCTAAAGCAGAATGTGATCACAGCAAATCAGAGCTTTGCAAATCTATCAGCTGATCATAAAAAAAAAATCACATTTCGCTATGAACTCTCCTACGCATCACTAATTTTACGTGTATTCCAGCACATAAAGAAGTTAGGGTCCCTACAGTTGACTGGTACCGGTAGTTGTAAATAGTGAAAATGACAAATCCCATTTACCTAAAAAAAAAAAAGGTAGGAGAAAGAAAGGAGGCAGAGCCCCTGATGACAGTGGGCAGTACAATGGCAGTCTATGGGTGTTATGTTGTAAGCCCCACCCTGGCCAGCAGAAACTGTCTACCACCTAGTTTCTTTAGGTAGACAAGAAGTGAAATCAATTATTATTCAAAATGGCCAGAGTTAATTGGAGGAAAATTAGGACACAGCGGTTAGGTTTATCATCCGAACATCCTAGGCAGAAGGTCTCATTTATTTTGTATACACTTTGGGTGGCAAACAGATAATCAAATTTATACATTCTTAACATTACTACTGCTGCTGCTGTTGCTGCTACTACTACTACTACTACTACTACTACTACTACTACTACTTACACACACACACTACTTTCTGCCACCTCCATGATGCCATTATTCCTGGTAAGATTTAGCCACTCCTTAAATAAGGAGTGGCTAACAGCTGACAGGGTAGGCCAAGGTTAGTGACATGGGGGTTGGCCTGCCAACCAACACTCTGGTCGCATGTCCCGCCCCCATGGAATCTGTCATGAAAGGGTAGGAATAAAACATACTGGGAAATCCTGTGTCTAATCTACAGGAAGCAACTTACACCATAAATAGATCTATACCAGCTGATCTCGCAGATCTTAGGTTTGGAGCAGTTAGAAGGCAACTGTTATTACCCAAAATAACTGCTCTACAAACATTTTTCCTAATGTTTCAGAAAACCCAATACCAGTGAATTTGCACTACACTTAGCACTCTATTACATTTCAAAGTTAGACGAAAGTTAATTTAAAAATATGTATTCCTCTTACAGCAGAACAAAAGCCTATTAAACTGGTACTTTCCTAGGTACAAATGTGATACCAATATTCATCTTACCGCGGTTATTATGCCTCCTTGCCATTTAAATCTTGGCCTAATAATTTACCACACTACGACCAAGCCTGGAAAAAGCACTACAGCCATCCCAAATAAATCAATGTCAATCTGATGGACAACTTTTGGAAAAATATCTAAACTCATTTGTACAGGCTGTACCTTGCAAGGTCTGTTCAAACAAAAACAATGATCTAAAGCTAAATATAGTCCCAGCTCAGGAAACAAAAAAGTTAATCAAATGCTGTGTGGCTCAGGCTACGGAATATTCTGCACAAGACCACCCATACAAAATAAACCTATAAACATGGAAGAATCTGGACATTCAAGCTGGGCCAGCCTTATACTGCCTTCAAATGATGATTGCAGGCCTGGATTTTCATCACAGGAGCCTATAGGCACAGATATCCTGGCACCCTAGACTTTGCTCTCCATGAACCTACAAACCCCCACCGAACCGCACCCCAAGTGTGCTGGTTTGCCCGCCTGTCACTTCTCTCTTACTTTCCTTACTCGTCATAGGTAGCTACAGGTGTCACTTTAGTATTAGGTAGCCAGAGGTACCCTCAGTATTAAAGGATACCAGAGCCCAAACACAGATGAGAAACAGATGGAGCAGGCATGTATGGTGAGCTGTCCTGACGCTCACTGCTCCCCCCCCCGTTCTCCTTTTTGCCCCCTCCTGTAGCTGCAATTGCCCCGTCTTCTGGTCGGCAGGGTCGGGAGCATTGTAGCTTTCTGGCCGGGCTGCACGCGTGCTGTAGCATGTGTAACATGCAACCTCTGCCGGCACGCGTAGTCGCGTACATCAGTGCATGAAGCCCCGGCCGGGAGCGCTCTGTGCATACATGTGACGTCGCACAAGTGGTTACCTTCTAGGTTATTTAAAGAAGAACTGTAGCGAAAAGAGGAAAAAAAAAATTCAATATATTGCAAAGTGAGACGTTAAAAAATAGAAAAGCAATCAATAAATGATTGACAGAGGCGCTCTGTTCACACCCAGACCTGCACCTTATGTGCTCCTACTTATTGCCTGACGAAGCAGGGTCGTACCTGTGAAACGCATTGCATTGACTCCCTGAAGCATATAATACATTTTTGCTGATTTAACATCAGCATTTTCTTGTGTCCGCTTGAAGGAAGTAAGTCCACTACTGCCTCCTCTACTTAAACTTTTTAGCAAGTTTTATCCTTTTGGCGCCTCTGTCCATACAAGAAATGATTGATATTTGCCACTCAAAGCCCTCATACATGCTAGACTCACCACTCGCAGAGTATGCTAAGGAGAACAGTGGGAACAAGGAAAAAAGTATTTGTAGTTGTTGAGATAATTAATCTTAAAGTTACAACAGAAAAAAGAATTGAGAGGCAGCAGGGTGAGCTGTCATTCGGCTCGCCCTGCGCCCAACGAACTGACGACATACTAATATGTACGCCATTCAGGGCTGCCCATTGGGCCATTAACAGACCAATGGGAATCTGGAGGATGCCTAGACCCAACCTTTCCACCTAATGCTAAAAAGAACCACCACCAACTCTTAATGCCTAACCCTAACCCTTCCTGCAAGTACCTAACCTTAACACACACACACACCATGTGTAGCCTAATTATATGATTTTGAAGATATGTTTACCTAATTGTATTATTTTTGGAACATACTGCTAGTTGTTATTTGGAAAACCTATCTGCCTATTTTTTTTAGGGGACATGAATGTCCTGCTACTATTAGAGGATGTGCTGCTGCCTAATAGTTCAAGAGGAGGGAATAAGCTGCTTAATTGTGTATTCATCTACAAAAAACGTATTCTTACAGGCCATGTCTCACTTTAACTTTTGAATAAGCCCAGTTCAAGTTGCCCAAACATGCTAAACTGACTGAAGGTGGCAGCTAAAGTTTGATCCCTATATGAAAATAAGTAAAAGAAACTCTCCTGCTACATGCAAAATTTCTAGATATATCCATGTTTCCATAAAAATACTACAGTGTCTTATGTTAATTTTTGCATCAAAAGATGTGCTAGGGCTTATTTTCATGGGATGTCTTATATTTCTATGAACACACAAGTTCCTGTGCTGTGTGTCCTCCAGCCTTCCCCACAGTACCTCCTCTTCCTCTGCTGGATTCACCTCTTGTGTGCCTCCGTGTCCCCTTTGTATTTTAGTGTCCCCTTGGAGCCCCACTCTGTACCCGTGTCCTCCTCTACCCCCTGTCCTTTTGTGTCCTGTGTCCCCCTATGTCCTCCATGTCTTCTGCTTTGTCTTTCCTGTCCCCATGTCTTCCTGGTATCACCCGTGTCATCCAATGTTCCCCCCCCCCCCCCCCCCATCCTCCTCTCACCCCCAGCTTCATGCTGCTGTGTCCCTGAGCTTCAGCCTATGGGAAAGAAGTATGGCAACTTGTGTTTCACTGGAGCTGATGGTCTTGCAGGCGGGACCATAGCTCCATTATTGAGCCAATCACTGCACTCAGTGAGTCACTACAAGTGCAGTGATTGGCCCAAGGATAGAGCCATTGTCCTGCCCTCGAGACCATGGGCTCCAGTAATAACACAAATTACCATACTTTTTCTCCTTACTGCCACTAGGGTTTACTTTCGGAGTAGGGCTTATACTTCGAGCATGCTGGAAATTTCTGCTAGGGCTTATTTTCGGGGATGTCTTAATTTCTGAAAAACAGGGTAGGATCCACTGGTATGGCATGATTGGAATTATAATATACCTGCACAGGTAAAGAAAGTTTTTGTGTGACACCAGCCACAAAGGATACTGTAGCATCCCCCACCAACACAGAACAGTAATGAGTAACTCCCGTCAAACCCACGCCAAAAGATTCTGGTGTGGAATGGATCTCTGATGAATTTAAGAATTACATGTCCAACTTGTTTTAATAACACTTCAATTCCATTAAACAGAAACCGTCCGGCTAGAACGATCTTTCCATTATTGTGATGGCAAATTGACAATTTAATCATGATTGAAAAAGGCATGCTTTATGTAAGGAAACTAAAGCAGAGCAGAGGCAAGAAGCCCAACTTATTATCCAACCCAGACCTCGCTAATGCCGTTTGCTTTGTATTAATTATAGTGGAAGACTCAGCTCCTCCAAGCTCAGCCCTTGATAGTCTTCCAGCAACATCTTAGATCACTTACAATAATCAGAAGTTTCTGATGTCTGACTTCATTAGGACAATGTTCTTTAGGATTTCTGTGTCCGGCACCTTGTTCTCAGATAATCTGTCATGTACAATCATATTGCAGCTCGAATGAATGCTCATGCGGTGCCAACATTTATCAAGCCTGGGCTAATTTCATTCATGGCGATCACACGTTCCTGTTTGGTCTCTAATTCGGCATTTTGGAAGTGAGAGTGGACGATTACAGAGACCTTCCATTAGCAGCTGTGTCCATGGAACTGGACCTTGAAGGTAAGAGAACACACAGCACAGCACATGATCTACAGCAGGACTCTGCAACATGTTCATGAACTTTGCCAAATTTAAGTATGAAGAAGACAATGATGACTATACATTTCAGGTATCCAGGAGCAAAATCCTCTAAATATGCTTTTGAGAATAACCAGATCTCTGAGGGTCCTTGTTTTTATGATATAAACCTATGTCGTTCAGTAAGACCTACAGACTTTCCAGGGCCATTGTGTGCTGCTATCCACCCACCCCCCACCCCAAGGTTTCCTCCCGACTTGAACTCCCAAGGGCCCGGCAAAACTTTTGGCAGAATAGCAACTCACCTGTCCCGACGTGCTGCTCTGTTACTCCATGCTCCTTGTCTTTATCCTCACTGGTCACATCTTCTCCGTGACCTGGGGAATGTCATTACATAATAACATGCATTTGGTAAGTGAGAAAAATTACCCCAGCAAGGATATAAACGGGGCATTGTGCTAGGATAAGTGAGTTGCTATTTTGCCCCCCAAAAAAGGTGCAGGGGCCCAGTGAGTGAGAGGCGATGTCAGGGGAGCGCTATGTTAATTTTTGCACAGGGCCCAAATGTATGTAGCCACGCCCCTATTTGCAGGACCAATAGGGATAGCATTAGTGAATATTGCAGAACTTAATCTCCAAACGCTCACCCTGTTGAAGCAACTCTAAACAGCAGGGTAATACATTTGTGTCCCACTATGCAGTGGACAAGATATCTCCCAATGCATTGCTTGGTTGTTGCTATGTCAGCATCCTGCTATTCTGTCAGTAATGTATCAGTTATCACTTAGACTTTTCTCCTGCATCATGTTTCTCGACTGTGATCAATGAAATTCTATGTCCTCCATTTGAAAAATGGTGATGACCCCATAACAGCTTCCGGGTCAGCACTCCATTAACCAGCAAAATCGCTTAAGCCACAGGGAAACATAGACATTGCCTTGCAAATCAGTTGTCCTTTCAGGTATAACTGACAGCAACTGATAAAAGAGCCCTAAGGCTTTCAGCTTCTGGAGAGACAAGTCTGACTAGATCTAGTCAGAACTGGAAGGAATCGTTGTTAGAAGAAAATGGTGAGCTTCTGGGAGAAACTGACTGTGAGGTAAGTATGTCATATTCATTTGCAGGTACATCATGTGGTTTATTTTAAATAATTTTACTCTATTCGCTTTCACTTTAACCTCCTTGATTTCTGCACTTTATGTATGACTGTATTTCATCTTAGTTATTATCTGTTAAATACTTGATATGAACACCAGTAATTGCAAAGTGATTGGTTGTTGCTGGCAACAGACTAAACAAGACACAGCACATATACATTGCATTTTTCTCCTGGAGGACTCAAAGCGATTGAGGGTTGCAGCCACTTAGGACATGCTCCACAGGAGACCAGTCCAGGATCATAGGGAAACCTTGCCCAAAGACTCTTTACTGTTCCAGGTTTTGAACCCTGGTCTCTTTTCTCTGTGTCCTCATTTAATTCTCTCCACTCTTGTCCACCTCTTTCATGCTTTCCTTTCTCTTTGTACCTCTTCTATGCTTTCCTTTTCCTATGCTCCCCGCTAATATGGTCTCCACTTGAGGTCAATCTCTTTTATACCATGTTTTCTGTGTTCCGCTAATGTATGTTCTTCATGGTGGATCACCCTCTTTTATGCTCTCCTTCCTCCATGTACCTCTTTCATGCTGTCCTCTTCCCAGATCCACGTTTTTCATGGTCTCCACTCTGGTCCTCCTCCTTCTTTCTCCACATTTCCCCCATTTCCCTTTTTACTAGTGAAATCCACTAACCCTGGCCAGACTTGCTAGCCAGTTGATTCCTTGTCTTTGTCATTAGGCTGGGAGAGGCTGCTGGGCTGCAGAAAGAACTGGAAAAGAAAGATTACTGAGCAGGAGAGGGCACTGGACAAAAGAGTTATTGGACAGGAGAGGGTGCTGGACAAGAGAGGGTATTAGACAGGAGAGGGTGCGGGACAAGAGAGGGTGCTGGACAAGAGAGGATATTGGACAGAAGAAGGTGCTGGACAAGAGAGAGCACTGGACAGGAGAGGGTGCTGGACAAGAGAGAGTATTGGACTGGAGAGGGTACAGAACAAGATAGAGTTTTGGACAGGAGAGAGTGCTAGGCAAAAGAGAGTATTGGACAAGAGATGGTGCTGGGCAAGAGAGGGTATTGGACAAGAGACCTGCTGGACAGGGACATGATTAGGTAATACATAAAGCTAGGAATGCTATGAGTGAGCTACTGAAGTATGAAGATGGAAACGAGGAGGTATTCCTCCAGAACAGGTTATTACTCTTAACCAGCAAGCTTCAATGCTGATCTCTGTAAAGCTACATACTCACCATAAGATGGATCGGGGAACCGACTGGAACATGACCCATCGAGCAAGCGTTCTCCGATCCTTCTCCTACTGCTGGAACACACAACACCACACAATGGGCACAAATTATAGTTCACACAATTACAGTACTTTGCGTGGGAGTTGTCGAGGATCTTAAAGATCCAATCTGCCGTGACAGTCATAATTGCTGCGCGCCACAAGAGATTGTTTGTTTTATCGTGCACACGTACCCACTGATGGAGCATAGTGGTCCGTATACGCAGATAGGCACCCAGTGTAACAAGTTAGAATTCTTTACTGAAGAAAAACATGCAAAGATATATCATACACCAACATCAGGTAATGCAGATTACTTAGAACAAAGAGGAGCACAGAATGAATACAAGAAATCACAATACCATAGAGATCATTAGCACACTTTACATTAGCCAACACCCACAACGCAAAATCATGGAAATGATCACTAGGCGCGCATAACATCATGCAGGAAAAGTTGCGTCTTGGGTACATGCCTTAAAGGGAACCTGAACTGAGAAGGGTATGGATTTTTCCTTTTAAAATAATACCAGTTGCCTGCCTCTCCTGCTGATCCTGTGTCTCCAATACTTTTAGCCACAGCCCCTCAACAAGTATGCAGATCAGGTGCTCTGACTGAAGTCAGACTGGATTAGCTGCATGCTTGTTTCAGGTGTGTGATTCAGCCACTACTGCAGCCAAAGAGATTAGCAGGGCTGACAAGCAACTGGTATGGTTTAAAAGGAAACATCCATATCTCTCTCGGTTTAGGTGCACTTTAAGGGGAGAGCAGAGGTGTCCAGATGAAAGGACAGATTGACCTCTAGGTACAGAGGGTATGGCCTAACCATATTCTGATGCCTTGCTTGCCTTCAACTTGGACCATTCCTACAAAAAGGTAACATGGGGATAAAAGGTAAATTAGCAGCAACTTTCTTTATCAGTTTTATGTAAATTGCCATTCTTTTAAAAAATATACACTTCACTGCAGAAAGTTTCTAGTTGTATTTTAGGACAAGAATGTAGAACCATGAATATGCAGGCTGGTGATAGGACATGGAACATTTCTATCATGTGTTAAACGTTTGCTCAGTTCATTCAAAGCACATGTAAGCAGAGGGCGGACCTAAGAAATACACCCCCCTGCCACAATCATTAAATCCCCATGCCTGACAAAGCCATGAATATGAGCCAAACATGTTTGAGATTAATAATCTTTTTTTTTTCTTTGACTTACGATCAATTTTTTTCAACATGCAATGTGTCTGTTTAAAGAAGTACTCCACCTCCATGATAAAGTCACAAGCTAGCTAAGTGGTGGGAGGCAGGGGTATATGAATCTGAAAATCTGCAGTGTGTCTACTTCCTGCTTTCATGGAAGCAGACATATTGTTAATATCCTGTTTTTACCAATTAGCGATGTGCCATGGCTGTCAGCTGACACAGGTGCGTTAAAGTGAACCTTAAAGGAGCTGCTAGGTGACAGACAGGTATTCAGATTTACTTGCCTGGGGCTTCTTCCAGCACCTAAAAGTGTGTGTGTCCCTCGCCGCAGGTTCGGTGCTCCCACGCTCCCCGCTCTCGGACTAGTAGTGGATCATTGACCCATTGGGTCGGCAGCTTCTGTGCATGCACGGATGCACACACCCCCTGTCCCCGCAACAGATGGCTGGCGCACATGCCCGTTAACGGATGGACAGCACACGAACAGCACAGGTGAGCCTGCCACACCCCTGGAACACCTCCCCAGCCTTCCTAGCGCCCTAGGCACCAGCCTTGGAGGCCTTCCCACAAATCTGGCCTTCAGCACACTCAGAGATAGAGTTCAGATCTTCTCATTTTATTGACATAGTACAGCATGTGATTGCTATAGGAACCCACTACCAAGGGGCCCAGAACTGTCTGGCTATACAGTGATTTCTGCAAGAAGTAAGATCATTTGCCAATTGCTATTTCAAGAAATAGAATTACTGCATGGGAATCATAATATTATGGTGAATAATGACCATTCGTCGTTCAGATTTCACCACAACATTTTACAGTAAAAATTTGTGTTCAAATTTAACATTGAATTTTTTCAAAAAGACCTTGTAGTTTTTGAGACAATCAATTTTGAATACTTCAAATAATTTTTTTTTTAAAGTCAGCAAAATGATGATATTCTGCAGCAGAATTAAAAATGTCATTGCTTTGGGCCTTGCTATACTTAGTATACTTAGTATAGCAAGTCCAGGGCTGGGAATGGGATCAACATGTGTAGCGCTGTTCCTTGGTCATCAGGGCAGGGATCGACATGTGCGGTATTCTCTGTCGTTCAACAGGTATTGAGAGGATATGGCACAGTATCATTTCCAAGCATACTGTTGTGGGAGTAATGAAAGGTAAGTATTTATGGTTAATTAGGATCATTAAAGGACTTTTTTTGTGGTTGCATTTTTATTTAATTTTAGCTATTAGTGTAAATGCGGGGAGAGCATGTATCTGGAGGTCCCCTTCTTAAATTAATCCCCCCAGGGTGTCAATGCCACCAGCTCTTCCTGAGCACCTGATTTGTGGAAGAACCCCTTGTTCATGGATTGGACAAGGGCTCTGGGGAAGAGGAGGAGGACACCCCTCTCTTCCAGAGCCCCCCCATACCATGGACCATGCCGGCTGGTATAGCTGTGGCTGCATTGCCCCATGGGGTCTGGGCTCTGCAATCTGGCTATCCAAGCCTGCATGAGTGACAAGGGGTTAAAGAGGCTCGGGAGGGGGGACCTCCAAAACATTTCCTACACTCTGCACATGAATAGAGCTCCTCACCAGTGTGCGATCTCTCATGTATGACAAGGTTTGATGTATGACCAACACATTTCCCACAATCAGCACATTAACAAGGCTCCTCACCAATGGGCGATCTTTTATGTTTGACAAGGTCTGATTTCAGGGCAAAACATTTCCCATACTCAGAACATGAATTGGGCTTCTCACCTGTGAGAGATTTCTTATGCATGACAAGGTTTGATTTACTCCCAAAACATTTCCCACACTAAGCACATGAATAGGGCTTCCCACCAGTGTGTGATCTCTCATGTATGACAAGGTTTGATTTATGACCAAACATTTCCCACAATCAGAGCATTTATAGGGCTTCTCACCACTGCGTGACCTCTCATGTCTGACAAGCAGTGATTTATGTCCAACACATTTCCCACACTCAGAACCTGAATATGGCTTATTTCCAATGTGAAAGCTGCCATGTGACATAAGCTCTGAAGTGTGTGCAAAACATTTCCCACACTCAGCACATTAAAAGAGCTTCTCACCAGTGTGAGATCTCTCATGTGTGACAAGCTAAGATTTCTGTAGAAAACTTTTCCAACACTCAACATGTGAATGTGGTTTTTCACCACTGTTTGACAAGGTTTCCTTTATTGCCAAAATATTTCCCACACTCTGAACATTTTCACAGATCCAATACCATGACCTCATATTTATTTGTGTCCACAATGACCACCCCTCTCCCCTTCTCCACAGGTTTGATCATAATGTCCTTATCTCTGGATAGACTTGTTAGGCCTCTTTTCCACGGACTGATGATAGGCAGTGAAATGCCTCTCAAACCCAAACAACCGCTCACTGCTGCCTGGAAACTGCTTACTGCTGCCTGATAACTACTCACTGCTGCCTGGAAACTAATCATTGCTGCCTGATAACTGCTCACTGCTGCCTGAAAACTAATCATTGCTGCCTGATAACTGCTCACTGCTGCCTGGTAACTGCTTGCTGAGCACACAGATCAACAGTCTGTGGAAAAGAGGCCTAATAGCTTCTGCTAGTGATTTACTACTACTAGCTTTCAATTTAACCCCTTTGGCGTTCTGCTGCAGATCTCCCTGGCGGTATGATTCTTTCCAGATTTTAGGTTCTAAAAGCGGTACAATTTTATTGCACCATTTCAGACCCTAAAACCTAGAAAAAAATCCTGCTGCCAGGGAGATCTGCAGCAGTTCTACAATCACTCACCTCCTTGGCTCCAGCGCTGCAGTTATGCCTCCATCCTCCAGGTGGCGCTGCAACTCTAAAGTTAAATTGCCGGCTGTTATCATGACAACAGCCGGCAATCTCACCAGCAGGAAGCAGAGCCCCGGAGGAGAGGAAGAAGAATGGCGGCCGACGTCGAGATCCCCCGGGAGGTATGTAAAACCGCCTGCTGCACGATATACTCTGCATACAGCCTCCGGCGGCTACCCCGAGCAGAGGTCGGGATTACCCTGCTCTTAGCTGCGGTTTTCTGCCCTGACCCTAGCTTGGGATTACTGCCAAGGAGGTTAATATCCTCTGAGGCCTCTTTTCCATGTGCAGTTGAACTGTGTGCTCGACAAGAAGTTACCAGGCAGCAGTGAGCAATTACCAGGCAGCAACAAGCAGTAACCAGGCAGCAGAGAGCAGTTACCAGGCAGCAGCAAGCAGTTGTGAGAGTTTGAGAAGCTTTTCACTGCCTATTAACTGCCCGTGCACAAAAAGAGGCCTCCGTTTCTAAGGCCTCTTTTCCACAGACTGTTGAGCTGTGTGCTCAGCAAGCAGTTACCAGGCAGCAGTAAGCAGTTACCAGGCAGCAGTGAGCAGTTACCAGGCAGCAGCAAGCAGTTGTGAGAGTTTGAGAGGCATTTCACTGCCTATCAACTGCCCGTGGAAAAGAGTCCTTACATTCTGCCCTTTCTTTCTGTTGCTTTTGCATTTGGCATCTGAATCCTCCTCTAGTCCCGATCCTTGGCTTACTGTCTGTTATTTAAACTTTGGGAAAATACAGTAAAATATAAATCCTTTCTGGGATTAGAAAACAGAGAGGCCCCTTTCACACTAGCATATTTTCATTGCGCTGCATTACCTATTTTTAAACGCAGGGTGACGCTAAAGCAATGAAAGTCTATGGGACATTTTGGTCATGGAGCCAGATGACATGCGCACCGCAATGCTAATGTGAAACAGTTTAAAGTATCTGCGTCATCACTGCCTCATATGACTTCTGGTCAACATGCGTTACCGCAGATGCTGTCCCATAACCCAGCGTCAGATCGAATCCTTCTGGTGCATCACATCCTATCTGACACTAGGTTATGGGACAGCCTCTGCGGTAATGCACATTGACTGGAAGGCAATGGTGACACAGATATTTTAAACTGTTAGTGTTGCAGTGCACATGTAATCTGGCTCTGCAGTGGAAAAAGTGCTTGCTATACCTATTTCTGCCACAGGAAGTGAGCAGTACTAGAGAGCCTCACTTAGGCCCCTTTTCCTTGAGCGTTTGATAGGCAGTTAAAAACCTCTCAAACTCTCACAACTGCTCGCTGCTACCTGGCAACTGCTCACTGCTGTCTGGTAACTGCTTGCTGAGCACACGGGTCAACTGCCCGTGGAAATGAGCCCTTATGGTGTGTTTTGTTGCCAAGTATCACAGTAAGGGCCCTTTCACACGAGCAGTTGATAGGCAGTGAAAAGCCTGTCGAACTATCTCTACTGCTCACTGCTGCCTGGTAACTGCTCACTGCTGCTTGGTAACTGAAGTGCTCAACTTCTTGCTGAGCACACAGTTCAACTGCCGATGTGAAATGGCCCTTAAAGAGGAACTCCAGCCTAAACAAACATACTGTCATTAAGTTACATTAGTTATGTTAATTAAAATAGATAGGTAATATAATCTCTTACCCACTCTGTTTTAAAAGAACAGGCAAATGTTTGATTTCATGATGGCAGCCATCTTTTTGGTTGAAAGGAGGTGACAGGGAGCATGAGACACAGTTCCAACTGTCCTGTGTCCTGAGCACCTCTCCCAGTTGCTAGGCAACGTGAATAACAACATAGGAAATCACAACATGCTCTGCACAGCATCAGGTAAAAAAAGCCTTGGCTTTTATTCTTTGATGGGTGGAGCTTAGCTAAAAATGCAGCTAAAAATGATGCTTTGCTAAGAAAAACAAAGTTCTGATGCTGTGAAACACCAAGCCTTTTCAGTTCTGCTGAGTAGATTTTTAGTCCAGACATTCACTTTAACTACCTAACGACGCCAATGGGCGTGAATGCGGCGGCAGCCGCAGGACCACCTAACGCCAATTTGCTTCAAGTTCTGGAGCTGCAGTTTCCCAGGGAACAGCTGCGCGCATGCGCGATCGTTCCCTGCCAGTTCACGGTGCGGAGCTCCGTGATTAGCCTGTTAGCTGCCGACCGCGGCTAACAGGCTGTTTGTAAATGAAAGGGGAAAGAAATCCCCTTTGTTTACATCCGTACAGCGCTGTGATCTCCAGCAGCGCTGTATGAGATCGGCGATCCCCGGCCTCTGATTGGCCGGGGATCGCCGTCCTCTCATAGGCTGAGAGGCGGAGAACAGGACAGAGGGAGGAGGGAGAAAGCAGAGGGTGGGGGACGGAGCCTACCAGAGCCTCTATGAGGCAAAAAAAAAGTGCAGCAGCGATCGGACAACTCCGGCGGCATATCCCCTTAGGGACAAAAATAGGAGGGGGTCGCTGGGCTCCTTAGCTGGGCTGTGAAGGAGGCTGAAAAGCCTGCACAGCCCAGTGCAGCACAAAAGGGCTAGTCGTTAGGGGGGTTTAGCACTGTAGTCCTCAAGTGGTTAAGCCTCTTTTCCACGGACTGTTGATAGGCAGTGAAATGCCTCTCAAAGTCTCACAACTGCTTGCTGCTATCTGAAAACTACTCACTGCAGCCTGGCAACTGCTTGCTGAGCACACAGTTGAACTGTCCGTGGAAAAGAGGCCTTACGCTCATTAACGCAGGTATCTACGAAGCTTGTTTTTGGAGGGGCGATGCGATGCAATCATCCGATCACATCGTACTGAAAATGCTGGTTCCCAATGTGACACCAGCCTGAAGGAAAAATAAATCTTGACTCCTATTGGTCTAAAAGATTTTGATTACCGTTAATTATAGAAAAGCAGGACATAAAGTTACGTGACCCGTATCAGTACGGCAGATCTGTTACCCATAGCGTCATGGTCACAGACTCCAAACTGGGAAAACTTTTCAGAAATATAAACTAGTTGATCCAGCCTCTCCCCCGGGACTAACGTGTGAAGCTTTCCCCCCTGCTTTAAATACGTTAATACTCAACATTGTAATGCCCTCTTCTCGCTGTAAAATATGGCTGGAAACCTCCCATCCCAACATTTGTGAAAGAAATCAAACAGAGTGGACTCAAATCCTTCGGAGGAATCTGGTTTGCGATGCTCTTGAGAGCTCCCCTTTCCATTCAATAAATTATTTCCCCGTGATATAAAATTGGGCTCTCTGGTTTTAATTAAGCAACAAAAATATACAGGTCAGATTGAATTGCAGAAGGTCCATTATATTAGAAGGCAGAATGAACAGTTTTTCATTTGGCATGTAAATTTGGAATTCTCTTAGCGCTTACAAAAGTGTCAGCAACAGATCTGTTGCTTTCCATGAAAAGTAAGGTGCATCTAGGAAGACAGCTTGGACTCCTGTGTTGGGGTGATGTGCTGTGTAATGCCTCTTTTCCACAGGCAGTTGATAGGCAGTGAAATGCCTCTTAAACTCTTACAACTGCTTGCTGCTGCCTGGCTGGGGCGTTGCTAGCCCCAAAGATCAGTAGCATGTGCCCCGGATTTATTCTGGGGAGCCCCGGATGTCCCCAGCCCAGACAGAGTCAGCTGTGGTTCCTCAATGGCGGGCATGCTGGGAGCTGTGGTGCATCAACTGGGGGTACGCTGGGTGCTGTGGTACTTCTATGTGGGCATACTGGTTGCTGTGGTGCCATTATTGCATGTTAAATTTGGCTGCAGGCTTTGGCAATAAATGCTATTACAGGACGGTGCCTGGTCTTTCTACTGTATTTCATTGCAACGTTGGATCTTTCTTCATTGCTTTTTACTGTGAGCACGTCACTGTGCATGCCTGATATAGCCAATAGTGTGCGCTTGCAATTGACGAACTGTTCGTTTGCCTGGTGCAGTTTACAAACCCTGAAGCTGCCGGGTGCCCAGCACACACTTCTCCTTAACTACAGTTCCTCTTGTGTCTAGTGAGCAGGGACAGATCTAGACCAAGTTGCCCCAAGTTGCGCCTGGGGCAAGGTCAGGTTTTGGCTCCTAAACTGCCATTCCCCATCCAAATTTTGCCGCCTTTTTAAGAATTCAACAAACTGCGTTTGGGGCAAGAGACCCGCTTACCCCCCCCCCCCCCCCCCCCCCTAGATCCGTCCCTACTAGTGAGTAAGCACCAATCTATTTCCTAGTCACTGGGAGAGTCTGAAGGACCTCACAGATGATCTTTTGTACACATTTTGTGTTCCGAGGGTTCCTTTGCTGTCTAGCCAGCAGCTCTTATGCGATACAGCTTGCGCATTGTACATCACACTGTAGAGTTATTGTGGTGTCATATCACAAATCACTGTGCTGTCAGATAAGCTGATGGCTAGGCAAGCACTGGCTTCTATCACAAAGCATCCTTCCAAAACCAAACTCAGACGCCTTCCAGTGTGACCTCTCCTGCTTCATTCTCTCCCCCCCCCTCCTCCCCCCCTTCTGATTAGTCTACATCTAAAACGAGGATATGTTTTCTCATTATTCTTTTCTGTCAGCAGAACGCATGGACGGCAGAGTCCCAGGTTGTAAAGAGCTTTTCCAAACACAAAGAAGAATCTCTCATTTGATAACAACCTCTTCTGATGATCAGAACTGAAAACAGGTGTTGGGATGAAGATTTGGTAAACGTAATAAAGCTTTGCTGAGTTTGTAAAAATATTGCTGTCACAGGAAAAAGAAAAAAAAGCATAGGTTACTTCAGTCAACCTGGCAGCAATCAGCAATAACAGACAGCTGAGGAGGATTCCCATTGGTCTGTTAAGGGCACCACTGGGGAGCCGGAGGCACATTCAAAGATGCTTTGCCGAGGCATGCTATACTCTAGTATAGCAAGTGCCGGCGGTGGAGAATGATGTTGTTCGTCGGTGATCTTCAATCATGGTTAAGAAGATATTGGCGTCACACCAGATAAAAATGACGCAAGATGAGCACCAATAAAAATGGTGCCGCCATAGGTGGCAATAGTAAAAGCCGCGATTAGTGGCAAGGAAGCCCCCACTATTTATTGGGCACCATAATTTAAAGAAAACCTGTAATGAGAAAAAGTTCCCCTGGGGGGTACTCACCTCGGGTTAGGGAAGACTCCGGATCCTATCAAGGCTTCCCCATCCTCCTGTGTCCCGCGGTGGCGTCGAAAAAGGTTCCGGAACGGCGGGGATGTAAATATTTACCTTCCCGGCTCCAGCGCAGGTGCAGTATTGGCTCTCCACTCGGAGATAGGCGGAAATAGCCGATCGATGTTGGGTCACTCTACTGTGCAGGCCCAAGGCCCAAGTCTCCTGCGCCTGCGTAGAAGAGCAGACCTGACAGAGAACGGCTATTTCTGCCTATCTCTCACTGAGTGCCTCAACAGCGCCTGCGCTGGAGCCAGGAAACGTAAATAAATCATCGCTTATCCACTTTGCCCTATCTGGACGAATATATCCGTCCAGATGGGCACTGCTGCTGCAGCCGTGTGGTGCGCGCGATCGGGCGCGCGCCCGCGCGCGCTCCCGCTGCCTCCCACTGCCCCCCCCGATCAGTGAATGGGAATATAATTCCCATTCACCGATCTAAGTCTCCGGCAGAAATGCCGACGCTTTCTCATCAGAGAGCGCGGTATTTCTGCCCCCAGGAAACATCACCTTCTTCTTATAGTTCCTAGATGCGAGATCGTTCGCATCTAGGAATTTTTTGAATGTGGCCATCTTGTGGCCAAATAGTAAACTGCACCCACATACCTAAATTAAATAAAAAAATACATTATATTACATCTAAAATTAGCCATTTACCTCCCAAACTAAAATTACCCATATACATTTTTGTATTTAAAAAAAAATAAAAAAAATTACAATAAAAAAAAAACAAACTACATAAATAGTTACCTAAGGGTCTGAACTTTTTAAAAATATACATGTCAAGAGAGTATCTTATTAATTTTTTTTAAAATTATAAGCTTATAAATAGTGATGGACGCAAATTGAAAAAATGCACCTTTATTTCTAAATAAAATATCGGCGCCATAAATTGTGATAGGGACGTAATTTAAATGGTGTAATAAGCGGGACAAATGGGCACATAAAATGCATGGGTTTTAATTACTGTAGCATGTATTAATTTTAAACTATAATGGCCAAAAACTGAGGAATAATGATTTTTTTTCCATTTGTATCTTAACCACTTGAGGACCTAGGGCTTTCTACCCCTTAAGGACCGGCCACTTTTTTTCCATTCAGACCACTGCAGCTTTCACGGTTTATTGCTCGCTCATACAACCTACCACCTAAATGAATTTTGGCTCCTTTTCTTGTCACTAATACAGCTTTCTTTTGGGGCTATTTGATTGCTCCTGCGATTTTTACTTTTTATTATATTCATCAAAAAAGACATGAATTTTGGCAAAAAAATGATTTTTTTAACTTTCTGTGCTGACATTTTTCAAATAAAGTAAAATTTCTGTATACATGCAGCGCGAAAAATGTGGACAAACATGTTTTTGATTAAAAAAAACCCATTCAGTGTATATTTATTGGTTTGGGTAAAAGTTATAGCGTTTACAAACTATGGTGCAAAAAGTGAATTTTCCCATTTTCAAGCATCTCTGACTTTTCTGACCCCCTGTCATGTTTCATGAGGGGCTAGAATTCCAGGATAGTATAAATACCCCCCAAATGACCCCATTTTGGAAAGAAGACATCCCAAAGTATTCACTGAGAGGCATAGTGAGTTCATAGAAGATATTATTTTTTGTCACAAGTAAGCGGAAAATGACACTTTGTGAGAAAAAAAAAAAAAAAAAAAAAGTTTCCATTTCTTCTAACTTGCGACAAAAAAAAATGAAATCTGCCACGGACTCACCATGCCCCTCTCTGAATACCTTGAAGGGTCTACTTTCCAAAATGGGATCATTTGTGGGGTGTGTTTACTGTCCTGACATTTTGGGGGGTGCTAAATTGTAAGCACCCCTGTAAAGCCTAAAGGTGCTCATTGGACTTTGGACCCCTTAGCGCAGTTAGGCTGCAAAAAAGTGCCACACATGTGGTATTGCCATACTCAGGAGAAGTAGTATAATGTGTTTTGGGGTGTATTTTTACACATACCCATGCTGGGTGGGAGAAATATCTCTGTAAATGACAATTTGTTAATTTTTTTTACACACAATTGTCCATTTACAGAGATATTTCTCCCACTCAGCATGGGTATGTGTAAAAATACACCACAAAACACATTATACTACTTCTCCTGAGTACGGCGATACCACATGTGTGGCACTTTTTTGCACCCTAACTGCGCTAAAGGGCCCAAAGTCCAATGAGTACCTTTAAGATTTCACAGGTCATTTTGAGAAATTTCGTTTCAAGACTACTCCTCACGGTTTAGGGCCCCTAAAATGCCAGGGCAGTATAGGAACCCCACAAATGACCCCATTTTAGAAAGAAGACACCCCAAGGTATTCCGTTAGTAGTATGGCGAGTTCATAGAAGATTTTATTTTTTGTCACAAGTTAGCGGAAAATGACACTTTGTGAAAAAACACAATTAAAATCAATTTCCGCTAACTTTTGACAAAAAATAAAAACTTCTATGAACTCACCATACTCCTAACGGAATACCTTGGGGTGTCTTCTTTCTAAAATGGGGTCATTTGTGGGGTTCCTATACTGCCCTGGCATTTTAGGGGCCCTAAACCGTGAGGAGTAGTCTTGAAACGAAATTTCTCAAAATGACCTGTGAAATCCTAAAGGTACTCATTGGACTTTGGGCCCTTTAGCGCAGTTAGGGTGCAAAAAAGTGCCACACATGTGGTATCGCCATACTCGGGAGAAGCAGTACAATGTGTTTTGAGGTCTATTTTTACACATACCCATGCTGGGTGGGAGAAATACCTCTGTAAATGGACAATTGTGTGTAAAAAAATCAAAAGATTGTCATTTACAGAGGTATTTCTCCCACCCAGCATGGGTATGTGTAAAAATACACCTCAAAACACATTGTACTACTTCTCCCGAGTACGGCGATACCACATGTGTGGCACTTTTTTGCACCCTAACTGCACTAAGGGGCATAAAGTCCAATGGGTACCTTTAGGATTTCACAGGTCATTTTTGTTTCAAGACTACTCCTCACGGTTTAGGGCCCCTAAAATGCCAGGGCAGTATAGGAACCCCACTAATGACCCCATTTTAGAAAGAAGACACCCCAAGGTATTCCGTTAGGAGTATGGTGAGTTCATAGAAGTTTTTATTTTTTTGTCACAAGTTAGCGGAAATTGATTTTAATAGTTTTTTTTCACAAAGTGTCATTTTCCGCTAACTTGTGACAAAAAATAAAATCTTCTATGAACTCACCATACTCCGTACGGAATACCTTTGGGTGTCTTCTTTCTAGAATGGGGTCATTTGTGGGGTTCCTATACTGCCCTGGCATTTTAGGGGCCCTAAACCGTGAGGAGTAGTCTTGAAACCAAATGTCGCAAAATGACCTGTGAAATCCTAAAGGTACTCATTGGACTTTGGGCCCCTTAGCGTACTTAGGGTGTAAAAAAGTGCCACACATGTGGTACCGCTGTACTCAGGAGAAGTAGTATAATGCGTTTTGGGGTGTATTTTTACACATACCCATGCTAAGTGGGAGAAATATCTCTGTAAATGACAATTGTTTGATTTTTTTACACACAATTGTCCATTTACATAGAAATTTCTCCCACCCAGCATGGGTATGTGTAAAAATACACCCCAAAACACATTATACTACTTTTCCTGAGTACGGCGGTAGCACATGTGTGACACTTTTTTGCAGCCTAGGTGCGCTAAGGGGCCCAACGTCCTATTCACAGGTCATTTTGAAGCATTTGTTTTCTAGACTACTCCTCGCGGTTTAGGGCCCCTAAAATGCCAGGGCAGTATAGGAACCCCACAAGTGACCCCATTTTAGAAAGAAGACACCCCAAGGTATTCCGTTAGGTGTATGGCAAGTTCATAGAAGATTTTATTTTTTGTCACAAGTTAGTGAAAAATGACACTTTGTGAAAAAAAACCAATAAAAATTATTTTCCGCTAACTTTTGACAAAAAATAAAATCTTCTATGAACTCGTCATACACCTAACATAATACCTTGGGGTGTCTTTTTTTTCTAAAATGGGGTCACTTGTGGGGTTCCTATACCGCCCTGGCATTTTACAGGCCCAAAACCGTGAGTAGTCTGGAAACCAAATGTCTCAAAATGACTGTTCAGGGGTATAAGCATCTGCAAATTTTGATGACAGGTGGTCTATGAGGGGGTGAATTTTGTGGAACCGGTCATAAGCAGGGTGGCCTTTTAGATGACAGGTTGTATTGGGCCTGATCTGATGGATAGGAGTGCTAGGGGGGTGACAGGAGGTGATTGATGGGTGTCTCAGGGGGTGGTTAGAGGGGAAAATAGATGCAATCAATGCACTGGGGAGGTGATCGGAAGGGGGTCTGAGGGTTTGGCCGAGTGATCAGGAGCCCACACGGGGCAAATTGGGGCCTGATCTGATGGGTAGGTGTGCTAGGGGGTGACAGGAGGTGATTGATGGGTGTCTCAAGGTGTGATTAGAGGGGAGAATAGATGCAAGCAATGCACTGGCGAGGTGATCAGGGCTGGGGTCTGAGGGCATTCTGAGGGTGTGGGCGGGTGATTGAGTGCCCTAGGGGCAGATAGGGGTCTAATCTGATAGGTAGCAGTGACAGGGGGTGATTGATGGGTAATTAGTGGGTGTTTAGGGTAGAGAATAGATGGAAACACTGCGCTTGGGTGGTGATCTGTTGTCGGATCTGCGGGCGATCTATTGGTGTGGGTGGGTGATCAGTTTGCCCACAAGGGGCAGGTTAGGGGCTGATTGATGGGTGTCAGTGACAGCGGGTGATTGATGGGTGTCAGTGACAGGGGGTGATTGATGGGTGATTGACAGGTAATCAGTGGGTTATTACAGGGGAGAACAGATGTAAATATTGCACTGGCGAATTGATAAGGGGGGGTCTGAGGGCAATCTGAGATTGTAGGCGGGCGATTGGGTGCCCGCAAGGGGCAGATTAGGGTCTGATCTGATGGGTAACAGTGACAGGTGGTGATAGGGGGTGATTGATGGGTGATTGATGGGTGTTTAGAGGAGAGAATAGATGGAAACACTGCGCTTGGGTGGTGATCTGATGTCGGATCTGCGGGCGATCTATTGGTGTGGGTGGGTGATCAGTTTGCCCGCAAGGGGCAGGTTAGGGGCTGATTGTTGGGTGGCAGTGACAGGGGGTGATTGATGGGTGATAGGTGATTGGCAGGTGATTGACAGGTGATCAGTGGGTTATTACAGGGAAGGACAGATGTAATTAATGCACTGGCGAATTGATAAGGGGGGGGGGTCAGAGGGCAATCTGAGCGTGTGGGCGGGTGATTGGGTGCCCGCAAGGGGCAGATTAGGGTCTGATCTGATAGGTAAAAGTGACAGGTGGTGATAGGGGGTGATTGATGGGTGATTGATGGGTAATTAGTGGGTGTTTAGAGAAGATAACAGATGTAAACGATACATTTGGGAGGTAATCTGACGGCGGGTTTGCGGGCGATCTAATGGTGTGGGTGGGTGATCAGATTGCCCGCAAGGGGCAGGTTAGGGGCTGATTGATGGGTGGCAGTGACAGGGGGTGATTGATGGGTGATAGGTGATTGGCAGGTGATTGACAGGTGATCAGTGGGTTATTACAGGGAAGAACAGATGTAATTAATGCACTGGCGAATTGATAAGGGGGGGTCTGAGGGCAATCTGAGCGTGTAGGCAGGTGATTGGGTGCCCGCAAGGGGCAGATTAGGGTCTGATCTGATAGGTAACAGTGACAGGTGGTGATAGGGGGTGATTGATGGGTGATTGATGGGTAATTAGTGGGTGTTTAGAGAAGATAACAGATGTAAACGATACATTTGGGAGGTAATCTGACGGCGGGTTTGCGGGCGATCTAATGGTGTGGGTGGGTGATCAGATTGCCCGCAAGGGGCAGGTTAGGGGCTGATTGATGGGTGGCAGTGACAGGGGGTGATTGATGGGTGATAGGTGATTGGCAGGTGATTGACAGGTGATCAGTGGGTTATTACAGGGAAGAACAGATGTAATTAATGCACTGGCGAATTGATAAGGGGGGGTCTGAGGGCAATCTGAGCGTGTAGGCAGGTGATTGGGTGCCCGCAAGGGGCAGATTAGGGTCTGATCTGATAGGTAACAGTGACAGGTGGTGATAGGGGGTGATTGATGGGTGATTGATGGGTAATTAGTGGGTGTTTAGAGGAGAGAATAGATGTAAACAATGGATTTGGGAGGTGATCTGATGTCGGATCTGTGGGCGATCTATTGGTGTGGGGGGGTGATCAGATTGCCCGCAAGGGGCAGGTTAGGGGCTGATTGATGGGTGGCAGTGACAGGGGGTGATTGACGGGTGATTGACGGGTGATTGACAGGTGATTGACAGGTGATTGACAGGTGATCAGGGGGATAGATGCATACAGTAAACGGGGGGGGTGGTCTGGGGGGGGGGTCTGGGGAGAATCTGAGGGGTGGGGGGTGATCAGGAGGGGGCAGGGAGCAGGGGGGGGGGGGGGATAAAAAAAAATAGCGTTGACAGATAGTGACAGGGAGTGATTGATGGGTGATTAGGGGGGTGATTGGGTGCAAACAGGGGTCTGGGGGGTGGGCAGGGGGGGGTCTGATGGGTGCTGTGGGCGATCTGGGGCAGGGGAGGGAGAAATCAGTGTGCTTGGGTGCAGACTAGGGTGGCTGCAGCCTGCCCTGGTGGTCCCTCGGACACTGGGACCACCAGGGCAGGAGGCAGCCTGTATAATACACTTTGTAAACATTACAAAGTGTATTATACACTTTGTATGCGGCGATCGCGGGGTTAACATCCCGCCGGCGCTTCCGTATAGCCGGCGGGATGTTGCGGCGAGCGAGCGGTGACAGGCGCCGGCGGAGGATCGCGTCACGGATGACGCGATCGCTCCGCCCATGCCCTTAAATGGACCGCCGCCTCTGTGGGTGAGGCCGTCCTGCAGGGCTCCACTTCCCCGCCGCCCCTGTGTAGTGGGCGGTCGGGAAGTGGTTAATCTTCCTGTTAAAATGCATTTACAGTAAAGTGGCTCTTAGCAAAATGTACTACCCAAAGAAAGCCTAATTAGTGGCGGAAAAAACAAGATATAGATCAATTAATTGTGATAAGTAACGCTAAAGTTATTGGCGAATGAATGGGAGGTGAACATTGCTCGGATGCTTAAGATTTTCGACGCTGTAGGCTGAAGTGGTTATCAGCGCTTGTCAGGTTTGTCGAGGGAGGATTGCCAGAGACTTCGGGGGATTGCGCTGGATTGCCTGCAACTACAGTGGAGGGGGAAGCCTCATTGGGACCCTGAGGCTTCCCCCGACCAAGGTGAGTACCCCTCAGAGGAACTTTTTTTGTTACAGGTTCTCATTAACTTCCTTACTGCCTAATCGTGGCTTTTACTATTGTCACTTATAGCTGCAGGGAGTACCTAAAATTAGGCAGGGTAGTTAGGTTTAGGCAGGGAGTAGTTAAGGTTATGCATGGGGGTGGAGTGGTTAGGGTTAGGCGCCAGGGGAGTCTTAGGGTTAGGCATAGGTAGATGAGAGGGTTCAGTGTGAGAGTAGGCAGGGATGTAGTTATATATTATCTGGTCCTGGTGTTTATGTCTGGTTAGTTTGCAGCTGTCCTGCAGCCAGCCACTCACCATGTGACTTCAGTTCCTGCATGGTGATTGGCTGGCTGCTAGACTCTTGCAAACTAACCAGGAAGTGGAGGCGATGTGATCACTGGGACCAGGAAATGTATAACAATGATGCTGGTAATAACAGCTTGTTATTAATGTTATTTAACATTTTAGAAATGTAATTAAATGTTAAATAATGTTAGTAACAAGACGTCATTAGCATCACCCTGAGCCATTTTTTGTGTAAGGCTATTTTTAAATGTATCCATTGGCTTGGAATATTTTCAAGGATATTGGTGTTGGATCATTAATTTAAGTATTTATGGTTAGTTAAGAATATTAAAATACTGTCTTCATTGTCTACTCTACATCAGCAGCAAAACAATTGTGAGCATTAATAGGATGATGTGTTTATGCTGTCTACATAGAGTGCCTTTAAAGGGACACTACAGCGAAAAACTGTAAAATTTAAAATATGTGCAAACATATACAAATAAGAAGTACATTTTTTCCAGAGTAAAATGAGCCATAAATTACTTTTCTCCTATGTTGCTGTCACTTACAGTAGGTTGAGATGGACTAGTCCAAAACCTGTCACTTTTGTCAGATTTCTACTACCTACTGTAAGGCAGCTTTCACAGTGGGACGTTACAGGCACACGTTAGAGCAACCTGTAACGCAGCCCAACTCACAGTAATGAAATGGGCTGTTCACTGTGCCCACGTTGCGTTACAGTGTAACGCTGCACGTTCAATGGAAGTGCAGCATGCTAGCAGCGTTAGAATGTTTGCACATGCTCAGTAAGGGGAGAAGCTATTGTTCCTAGCCACATGGCTAATTAATATTCACTGCACTGCAGTGTTGTCCAGATCATGAACGATTCGGATCTTTGATCCGGATCTTTTTTGTGAGTCGAATCATCCGGATCATCACAATGAAGGATTCGGTTCACAGTGGATGTCTGGAAGAAACAGGAACTGCAGCTTCTGTGCACAAGCACAATCTTCCTGCTGCATCTCTCCCTTCCCCATTAGCACCCTCAATGTGCCCTCATTCTCCTGCACCTCTCACTCTGCTGCACCCCTGCTTCCTGCTTCTCTAGTAAAATGATTCAAAGATTCGGTTCAAAGATCCGGATCTTTTCAATGATCCGATTCAAATCATCCGAATTATTGAAAAGATCCGGACTTCCCAGGATAGCGCCAAGATCCTCATAACTCGGCTCAATCTGACGTCCGACTTCAACACCACCATGCGTTGCATTAGGGGCACGTTATGCGACCTTAACGTCCCCTAAAACGCAACGTCTTGGTGTGAAAGAGGCCTTAACTTAACTCATTACAGGCATACTGTACATCAAACACTCCTTACTTATTATATTTGTTTTGTCATTTACTGTATGTGAAGAAGACTTCGATCTGGGTTTCTGCATTGCCCATACAGGCATACAGTGCTCAAAGGGGAGGAACGCTACACTGGGGCATGCTGGGGGGGGGAAATCACTGTGCCCCCCTCAGTGCCCCCCCTTCCTGCTCAGTAACATACAGTTAATTGTTTCCAGGCTCCATCAGCATGCAGTGAACAGGATATGGTCTGTAAAAAAAAAAACTCTCCATGTCAGCTTGAGTCTATACAGGTGTTAAGTAAACCAAGGTTCTTATGTATTTGCCATAAATACCTCACAATCTTTACAAGATCCCTTGTAATTGAGGTATCTGGATGACACTTACAGTATGTAAATATATGTATTTTTCTATTGAAAAATTTGTTTAAACACTTAAGGACCGCTGTGCTAACCCCCCCTAAAGACCAGGCCATTTTTCATTGAATAGGCCACTGCAGCTTTAAGGCCTCGCTGCAGGGCCGTCCAACTCAGTACACAAGTGATCCCCCCCTCCCCCTTTTCTCCCCACGTACAGAGCTTTCTGTTGGTGGAGTCAGATCACCCCAAGGAATGTTTATTTGTTTTGATAAATATTTATTTTATTTGTATTAAATTTCCCTATTTTTTTTAAATTATTTTAACAGCCCTCCTTCCCCCCATCAGCCTATCACAGCGGATCGCTCCTGTGTCCGCCAGGGGGGCAGCTGTGTCACACGGCTGTCCCCAGTACAGCACTGCCTTAGATCGCAGCGCAGTACAGTCCTATTAGGTGGCGTCTAACAGTCTCCGAGCGGTGATCGCCGCAGAGCGGAGCTTCGTCATTCCAGCAGGGATGCGTGGGCATTAGCGCGCGCGATCCCCTGCTATCTCCGCCCGCAGCCAGTGTCAGACTGGGAGGTGGAAAAGCTGAGGAAATCCACCTGCTGGCCAAGCAGCAGTAACCCTGTGTTATCACTCCCAATAGAAACCTGCAGCAAGTCTTCACTGTGAGCAGCAACACCTGATTACTGCTGCTTGGCCAGCAAGTGGATTTCCTCAGCTTTTGCAGCTCCCAGTCTGACACTGCCTGCAGCCATTCGCAGCCATTCACGCCAATTGGCATGAAGTGGTCTTGGGGCTGCCACACTGCTCACGCCATTCGGCATGGGGCAGTCGGCAAGAGGTTAATAGACTCTAAGCGTTATTTCTATCATTTACATTGATATATTTCTTAGTTTCAACTGTTGAAATGAAGAAAAGCTAATATGATGATAGAGAGGACCAGTGTGGTCTGAATGATTAAACTTCTGGATTCTTTGTGATATGCATGGCGATGGGTGTGGTGGGGGCATGGTTAGAGGTGTGGTGGGGGCGTGTCTTAAAGTGTCCCTCTTTCTTATCTGAAAAAGTTGGTAGGTATGGGCATTACAATGTATTTGTGGCACAAGAGAGTCAGTATTTTCCTGCTGTTACACAGGGAATATGTGTGTAGATGACATGCAGTCAGAACTCGGTTAGACTTGATAGTGTTTTCAGCAAGGCCATTCATGAAAGTAGCGGTGTTATATTAATAGGCATTGTGTTGACGCCTCAACTTTTCAGAAGTGACTGGCAAAAATCTGCCCTCATCATGGAGACACTTCATGGACCCGAGATAAGCCTGTCATTCAGGGAACACACAGGATGACAAATAGCATGCTTTATAATTCACAGCTACTGAGGCAGCCCGTGTCTCTCCCAATAGTGGGGAAGGAACGGTTATCACTCAGAATGACCAGATTCTCACTTCCACCTCCTATTCTGCCAAATGGTCACTGCAGGCTGCTGAACTCACAAACCATGCTTCATTACCAAAAGGAAATATAATTTGTGATTGTCAATAGCGTAGCGATTGAAGAGGTTGTGACTGCACCAGGACTCCTGGCCCTAAAGGCCTTTCCCTAGAAACTGCATTAGTGCTGTAGTGGTAATGAACACCTCTATGGGGTTGATTCACTATAACAAATAGCGTGCCATATCAGAGTGAACACGCCTTATCCGAGTTAACACGCCTTATCAGCGTAGCATAGCGTGCGCTACGAACGTATGCCTGCTAATTGGCAATGACGAAAGCTCTACTCGTCCTGCCCTGAGCCCCTGTGCGTCCAATCACTTTCAAGGACATTATCCCCACACTTTAATTGGCCGTATAGGCTGCCTGTCACTTGACAGGAAACATGACAGGCAGCCTATTGGGCCAATCAAAGTGCGGGGATAATGTCCTTGAAAGTGATTGGATGCACAGGGGCTCAGGGCAGGATGAGTGGAGCTTTCGTCATTGCCAATTAGCAGGCATACATTCGTAGCGCACGCTATGCTACTCTGATAAGGCGTGTTAACTCTGATAAGGCGTGGTCACTCTGATATGGCACGCTATTTGTTATAGTGAATCAACCCCTATATGTACTTTGAATGATCATGAACAAATCATACCTTTTGCTCTGCTTACACATCTTTCCAGGGGCGGTTCTTCCATGACGCAACTTGAATCATATGCTTTAGGGTGGCAACAATTAGAGGGCAGCAAGAAGGTGGCTCCCCTTACCAAATGTACCTCTCCTCACACTCACCATCTCCACTCCCTAGATGTGTGGCGTTGCTTCACTCTGGGTTCTTTATCCTCCCTTCCAGCGTCCTGTATCCATGGCTACAGTAGTACCTCATGGGAACTGTTATATGCTGCCGGGTCACATGAGGCACCGCGGTAGTCAGAGAGGAAGCAGGACCTCAGTGTGGCTGGTGATCCCATCGATAATCTGCTGAGAGTGGGTGAGTGATGGGGTGCTGGTGCAGCACATACACGGCATCGTGGGGATCAGATGCTGTGGGCCAGCAGGGAGGAGATTCTGTCTTGGAGGAAGCAGGAGGTAAGCGTAGCCTGTAATGCACAGCCGATGTGTCTCTTCGCTCTGATCTGGCTTGCACACACATTGCATCAGGGGGGGGGGGGCAATCCTCACTATGTCTTGCTTCAGGTGGCGACAGTTTAGAACCGGCCTTGCTTCTTATACAGTGACTGTTTTATTGTTTTGTTTTAACAAAGTGGGGAGACCCATGAAATGTCTGTCAGGTCGCTCAGTCACTCTAATGCTGCTTTACTGCATGTACCCAGAGGTGTAGCTAGGGTTTTCAGCACCTGGGGACAAAGACAGTTCTTGCATCCCCCCTCCGGACAAAATGGGTATGGCCACACATCAGAAATGTGGTCGTGGTCATGGGTGGAGTCAAATGTACAAATGCTGTTTAGAAAGCCAGATGTGTCCTCTACCCCCTATAGATAATCATATGTGCCCCCCTTTCCCTCTCGAATAGAAGCCAAATGTGCCCCCTTTAGATAGTCAGATCTGCCCCACTTTTTCTGCTGCTAACTCTTCTACACTCCTCTGCAGCGGGAGGCAGAGAAGCGGGGGAAGTTCGGGCAGCTAGCGAGCCGCCTCTCATGGTGCAGCGGCCATGCTGAGAGCTGTCACAGTGCTGCGCCCGGGTACATACACCCCCCCTTGCCCACCCATAGCTACGCCTCTGCATGTACCTACAGGAATAAAGATTTGAAGTTTTGACACACTGGTGCCCGGCTCTGGAATTCTCCATGCAAATGATGGTATTCTAAATGCCAAGAGCACAGTGTAACTTCCATTCCATGTGAGTTTAGTCCAGGCATGGGCAAACTTGGCCCTCCAGCTGTTGAGGAATTACAAGTCCCACAATGCATTTGCCTTTATGAGTCATGACTGTGGCTGTAAGACTCCTGCAATTGTGGGACTTGTAGTTCCTTAACAGCTGGAGGGCCAAGTTTGCCCATGCCTGGTTTAGTCAATCTGCATGAGTGCCAGCCAAACTCTTTAGCTTTGAAACTGATCATACAGTGGCTGTGCTTTGAAAGCCATCACCACCACAGGGTGCTTCCGGTAATAGCTACCCTAACCCCACCTCTATGTGCCTAAACCGAATCCCCCTACACATCTAATGCCTATCCCTCCCCACACACTCACACCTAATGCCTACCCCCTTACACTTAAAGCCTATCCCCCCACACCTAATGCCTATCCCCCCCACATCTAATGCCTATCCCCCCCTACACCTAATGCCTATCCCCCCACACCTAATGCCTATCCACCCCCTACACCTAATGCCTATCCCCCCTACACCTAATGCCTATCCCCCTCTACACCTAATGCCTATCCCCCCACCTAATGCCTATCCCCCACACCTAATGCCTATCCCCCTACACCTAATGCCTATCCCTCCACACCTAATGCCTATCCCCCCCCCCTACACCTAATGCCTATCCCCCCCACACACACACCTAATGCCTATCCCTCCCCACACTCACACTTAATGCCTACCCCCTTACACTTAATGCCTATCCCCCCCACATCTAATGCCTATCCCCCCCTACACCTAATGCCTATCCCCCCACACCTAATGCCTATCCTCCCCCTACACCTAATGCCTATCCCCCCTACACCTAATGCCTATCCCCTCACACCTAATGCCTATCCCCTTCTACGCCTAATGCCTATCCCCCCACACCTAATGCCTATCCCCCCTACACCTAATGCCTATCCCCCCACACCTAATGCCTATCCCCCCACAACTAATGCCTATCCCCCCACACCTAATGTCTATCCCCCTCTACACCTATTGCCTATCCCCCCTACACCTAATGCCTATCCCCATACACCTAATGCCTATCCCCCCTACACCTAATGCCTATCCCCCTACACCTAATGCCTATCCCCCCTACACCTAATGCCTATCCCCCTACACCTAATGCCTATCCCCCTAAACCTAATGCCTATCCCCCCCACACCCAATGCCTATCCCCCCCACATATAATGCCTATCCCTCCCCACACACACACCTAATGCCTACCCCCTTACACTTAATTCCTATCCCCAACCACACCTAATGCCTAGCCCACTACACCTAATGCCTATCCCCCTAAACCTAATGCCTATCCCCCTAATCCTAATGCCTATCGCCCCAACACCTAATGCCTATCCCCCCTAAACCTAATGCCTATCCCCCCTAAACCTAATGCCTATCCCCCTAAACCTAATGCCTGTCCCCCCACACCTAATGCCTATCCCCCTAAACCTAACGCCTATCCCCCTAAACCTAACGCCTATCCTCCTAAACCTAATGCCTATCCCCCCCACACCTAATGCCTATCCTCCTAAACCTAATGCCTATCACCCTAAACCTAATGCCTATCCTCCCTACACCTAATGCCTATCCCCCTAAACCTAATGCCTATCCCCCTAAACCTAATGCCTATCCCCCCCACACCTAATGCCTATCCCCCCTAAACCTAATGCCTATCCCTCCCTACACCTAATGCCTACACCCCCCCCCCCCCATCTAATGCCTATCCCTCCTAAACCTAATGCCTATCCCCCTCTACACCTAATGCCTATCCCCCTCTACACCTAATACCTATCCCCCTACACCTAATGCCTATCCCCCCCACACCTAATGCCTATCCCCCCTAAACCTAATGCCTATCCCCCTCTACACCTAATACCTATCCCCCTACACCTAATGCCTATCCCCCTACACCTAATGCCTATCCCCCCTACACCTAATGCCTATCCCCCCCTACACCTAATGCCTATCCCCCCAACACCTAATGCCTATCCCCCTCTACACCTAATGCCTATCCCCCCCCCACACACACACCACCTAATGCCTATCCCCCCCCCCCCCCCCAAGTGCCCAAACCCAACTTACTAACCCTAACATCCGCTCATTGTAGTCAATACGATTGGCTACAACCATTCATTTTTATGTAGTAACCAAAAAGCTACTACCCACATCGGGGCACACTCAGGGACAGATTTGTACTTTTTCCCACCCGAGGCTCACTTTCACCAGCTGCCCCCTTACCAACAGCATCCTAAATTCCCCCCCAACATGACAGGGATTAGATTGTAGGCTCCTTGGCGAGCGGCACATTTGGTGAGTGACAGACAGCTCAAAGATCACTGTAAGTGTCCATTCGTTACCCCTTCATCTCCTGAGTGCCAGACCTCGCTGTTGACGCCCATATGCAAACTCTGTGTAGCAGAACGAATGTTCGGCAGGCTACCTGCTACTGCCACCCTTCTCCCCAAAGTCTGCCCCTTACTTTCCTGGCATGACAGATAAAAATGGCGCACAGCGCCAGGGGAATGAAAATGGTGCCGCATAGACTTACATTATATAATGCTATTTAGCGTTATAAGTGTTAAAAAATCGCAGGCAGTGTGCCTTACACTTATAACGCCAAATAGCGTTATAAGGGCTCTTTCACACCAGAGCCCTTTTTCGGCGTTTTAACGCAAAGTCCATACTTTGTGTTACCCAAGGTAAAAGGAAAGTCCATAGACTTTCCTTTTACCTTTCACACCGGATGCTGCGTTTCGATGCGTTGCGGTACAACGCATACCGGCGCATTTTATCATCGGGATTCGGCGTTTCGGGTTAATTAACTACTACCGCCGCTACTCAGCGTCGCACCGCAGGTTCCCGATGACACGCCGCAACGCATGCAGTAGCCGTTCTCCTGCACGTTTTCAATGTGTAACCGCCCTAAGTGTTAAAAAATTCCGAGGGTAATCGGGGGGGGGGGGGAGGAGGGGGTAGAGGCAGCTGACACTGGAGGAAATAGGCATCGGTGGAGGATATGTGCAATATGCATACATTACCTTGTCCTGGGCCGCCGATCTCTCCTTCACTCCTCTCCTTCACTTCTTCCATTAGTTTGCTGTAGTCCTGCAGCCAGCCAATCACCATGTGGTTTCAGTCCCCCCATGGTGATTGGCTGGCTGCAGGACTACAGCAAACAAACTAGGAAGTGAAGAAGTGAAGGGAAGGAGCGATCGCCGGCCAGACAAGGTGATGTATACATATTACACACATCCTCCAACTATGCCTATTCCCTCCAGTGTCCCGCTGCCTTTCTTCCCCCCAACCCCCACTGCCTATACTAGCCCCCCTACATTTTTTAATGGCGCACCGTTCTGCAATAAATGTATCATAAAACGCTATTTACCGCTTTCATGTATTTACATTAAAACAGTAAAAAGCGTTTTATGATACATTTATCGGCAGAACGGTGCGCCATTTTTCTCCCTGCGCCATTTTTAGATGGACGCCTTTCCTGGTGCCCTAGGCCATGACTTTTGTGGCCTTGCTTGAAATCTGGCCATGGCTGCTCCTGGTTGTCCAATCACCGATATTAAACATGGGCATCTAATAGATGATCCCCGCGCCCAAATGACCTGATCTGCAATTGCCTTCCTTCCCCCAATTCCAGTCCACCTCTGAATGAGCCCATTTATATCTGTTGAAGTGACTCAGCTTGGGGTCGACATCCTGCTGTTTTGTTTGAAGAAACATCTGATCTCAGCATTATGGAGTGAAACAGTGAGGTATAGGATATGAATGCCAGGAGGAATATTTAAGCCATTCAGCATCCTGGCTGCATCCTCGGAGTAGGTTTTCCTTCTGCTTCGGCTGTCATAAATCAGAGGTAATATCACCACTTAGCCGCGAGTCTGTGTGATAAAGACAGCAAAACAATTTTTGGCTGGCAGGGTCCAGATTTTGTCCAAGGTACTCCCTTCCAAACACACGCTGTCAGCTGTAAATCTAACGCAAGAATGCGCAATGGCCGGCCATGACATTAAAGGGTTCCAGAGAACGAAAAATATAAATGTTTCCTTTGGAGGAAATCTCCGATCCGATCAGAGAAGTATTAGTAATAATCCAAACTGTCCCTTGCAACTTTCCCTTCCACCATCTGCATCTGTTTTTCCTCTGGAAAACAGCTCTGCATTGTCATCTTAAGACGTTATCCAAGGAACGGCAGAATGGAAAAGTCAGGTCTTCAGAGAAGTTTACAGCTTTCCTTTAAGCAGAGCTTTCTAATAAACTGATAAAGAGTGTGAGGATAAATAGAATTACTGCAAGGAAATAAATGGCATCCAGTCCAGCTGAGGTGGTCGTCGGTCACAGTTGAGGGATGATTGCTGGCTCTGCAAACATCTGCCTAAGCAGTCCTGGGGAAATGAGCAAGTAAATGTTTTGGATTTTTGTGTCTGTTTTTTGGCCAAGGATTGCACATTGCCTTGAAGTATACCTTAGCAGTGACAGATTTTAAAAACGAAGGAAGCAGGTATATGCAGGAAGCAGTCCTCATGCCCACCGCTCCCCCAGTGTCTTCCGCACCCCTCTGTTCTCTTATAAATGTCCTGGGAAGTTACTTCCTGGTTGGCGACTAGTGCACAGATGTTGTCCTGGTAGAGCGCTTCCCTGACTGCCCGCCTGCAGCCAGAAGCACTCTGTGCTGCACACTAGTCACCAACCTCGCTGACCAGGAAGAAACTTTGCAGGACCTTTAGAAAAACAGATGGGGATAGTTTTTAAAATTTGTGACTGCTAAGCTATCCTTTAAGGCCTATACACACACTAGATGGATGTCGCCCTATGGGGATTGAGATCCGATCCCTCAGATGACAACGCTGGGCCTAGACTGTTTGGATGCAGGGAGGAGCCGGAGGAACGATCGAGCAGTGTGTGACGTGTGCCGGGCGGGTTCAGTGGGGAACACATAGCTATCAGCTGTCGCCGAATTGTTCCACTAGGCGGATCTCTGGATGGTTGGCTGTCCAAAGTCAGGTGCTGCTGTAAACATGCTGGATTATCGACAGAGGTGGTTATCAGCCGCCTCAGCCGAGTTTAATCTATCGTGGGTATGGGCCTTTACCCTTGCGTTGCCACACCAGCTTAGCCAATAGACAGGCAGACGCTCAAAGGTGGGAACTTTTGCATTTCTGGGGCTGTGATTTTGTCTCTGATGTGTGCATCCGCAATGTGGCAAAAGTGGGATTTGGCTGGCTGCTATTCCCCAGAGAGCGCAGGGCACACTAGCACGAGGCTTCGTAACATCATCCAACATGGTGTATTATACTGGGGCGGTACTCTGCAATAGGGGGCAAGAAAGCTTCTCCTCCCTTCCTCCTCTTCACAGAGCAATAATGTTAAGTTGTGCTGTTTATCCCTACCTCCAGTGATTGGAGGAGTTTTGGGTGATTCCCCCATTAATGAGTCAGTAGGGCCTTGAGGGGGACTTATGGCAGGATCTGAGACGTCACCTCTAGATATCTATACCTTCCCAGCTAAATAGGTAAAAGGGGTCTTCTTTCTACTTACTCCTTGCCTACTATAACAATGCTGTAAAAGTACTATTTTATTTGAAATAAAACAATCATTTATATTTTATTTTTAAATAAATCCTGTTTTTTTTCCCTTCATTTGTAGGCTTCCATTTGTATTTGTCTACTTCGTTTATCTACTTTGTATCCTTCTTTCTGCTTCTATATGCTTCTGTTCTGTGACATCATCTGTACAAGCAGGGCCCAGGGCTTAGGGGGCCTGTCCCGCTCCTGTACATAATACTGATACAATACCTCTTTCCAAAGGCAGGACAGGTCATCTTCATTGCTGTTCATTGTGAAAGAACCATATAGCCAATCACTAGGGATGGTCGGAAATTCCAATTTCAGCCAATGCCAATTTCCGTTTTTCCGATTTCCGTTTTTCTGCTTTCCGATTTTCCAATTCCTGATTTTCTATTTTGAGGAGTATTTTATTAGTCATTTTTTGCATCAGAGAATGCAAAAAAAACAAAAATAAAACAGAAAAACAGTCTTGTGATGGTCTACATTTACCATGGTGATCTGATTTTTGCTGACAAATTCTGCATTCTCTGTTTGGTCCAATGCTTCCAAGTTCTGTGATTGGGTTTAAAGAGTATCCAAACTGAGTTTAGATCATAGGACACAGAGTCATGTACTCTGCCCACTTACATGCCTCTGTGTCCTTCTGCTGCATTATGTACAGGGGGACGGGGGCCCAGTTGACAGAACTCTGTGGGGGGGGGGGGGGCTGAGGGTGGCACAAGTTACACCCCTGTATATACTCCTATCTCCTTGACTAGTTATTCCCTTCTCGGCATATGATTATTTTTCTGGGGAGCCTACAGGATCCCCACCCAAGATCTTGAAGTTGTAAATAATACATGTCCTAAAAAGACCTATACAACAAATGATCTTTTTAAGAAGGCAAACTTTTGTTTTGCATAAGATTTCAGTAAGAGGGCCTTTTGGTCCTTGTTAGCCCCTTACACACTCCTAGGAGTTCTGGTTCACCAGGAGCTTGCTGGGTACTCTGTATCTCTGGGTGTTTCAAGTCTTACCCCATAGAACCACGCACCCATGCAATGCAGTGATGAGGGTCAACCAATCCGAAATAGTCAGTATGCATGTTGGATTATTGAGGCTCTGTACAATTAACAAGCTGACACATCATTGCATTCCTGCGGTTCTGGAGGTGTGGTTATCTTACAGGGACAACAAATGATGATTTGCATATTCAGCAGTGATGCATTGTGGGAGACTTCAAATGTTTACTCCAACCTGAATTATTGCAAATACCTTCTATTTTAAGAAGGAAAACATTTGTTTTGTATGACAAAATATTGTAAAATGTGAAATCCATGTGTATACTGTACCTACAGTACATAAGATTTGTCCTAGACTAAAATGGACTATAGAATAGAATACTGTTTTCGGATATTGCTGTCACTTAGTTAGGAATACTCTGAATCTGAATCTTACTCACAGGTTTGGAACTATTTTGTCCCCATGATTGTGTATTCTCAAGGTTTCCTGTATTCTTTCAAAGCACTGCCTGAATGGCAATGGAACAGTCCAGCTTTGGAGTAAAATGTAGGCGAATGGAAAGGCCAGCCAGCATCTTTTTGCAGATTCTTGCCAAGGAGCACTTTGATCAAAAAATAAAGGAAACCTTGAGATTTCCACATGAGGAAATGAACTAATCCAGAGCCTGCCAGTCACTAAGAGGTTCAGAGCTGTCTTAAAGTGGGATGTGGGAAGGGAACTCAAATTTAATCTACGGTATAAAACATTAACCACTTCCCCACAAAGGGCTTTTCCACTTAAAAACCAGAGCAATTTTCACATTTAACACTCCTCCCATTCATTCACCAATAACTTTATCGCTACTTCTCACAGTTAAAGGACCTATACATTGTTTTTTTAAAAAAAAAAAAAACAAAATACCAAACCAGAAAAAGTTATTTGGGGGAATTGTAAAGTATCTTTGGGAGTGTCATCAGTGATTGTTCCCTTGTATAATACCTCCCTACTTGCATCTTTCTTAGAGCTTTAATTTTCTGTATAAAAAGGGTCTAAGTGAATATAATTTTAAGATACCATTCACTGAACAAAATGTGTTTTGTGTTTTCTTAACGGCATATTACTTCATTGGATCCTCTATACGTATCAGTGTTAGTATCAGATCACTCAGTATGAGTCAGCAATCAAATCACTGGAATGTCTTTCTGTGCGGATCTGAGATGAAAAACGACCTATAACAAGTAACTTGTCTATACATCTTATCTAAAGTTTAGATAGTTTACAAAGCATATCTAGCTACAAACAGCTTCAACAGTTTATGATTATTTATTCCTGTGATACAATGACCATGTTCTGTTTGTCACATTGTCACCGGCTGAGGGCTGGGATGCTATCAGCTTGCCTGTGTGTAAATTCAGTCCCCTCTCCTCCTCCCTCCTCCACTCTGCCTCTGAAATCACTGGCTAGTAACCTCCTCCTGCCCAGACTGAGCTCCCTTAAGCCCTTGCTACAGTGCCAAGGCACAAAAGGAGCTGTGGGCAGGGCTTGTTTAGTTTATAGGGAATTAGAGTATTAAAACAAAACAAAAAAAGTATTTGACTTGAGGAATGCCCTATAAACTAAATGAAAGGAACACAATTATGCAATGGGTAAAAGTTTATCTCTGATGCACTTTAATGTTTTAGTGAAAGCCTCTTAGGTTACTTTTAGCCATCGCACAAAATCCTGGTGTATCTCCAAAACTGCGCACCTTCTGACACTACTCTTGCTAGTCCTACACATACAAGCCTTCTATTCTATTCTCTTTTTCTCCTAAGATTTTTCTCCTAGGCGATATGTTCACACATCATTAACCCCCCTGGCGGTATAATTCCCGTGGCTGTGCAGCCGCGGGAGGGGTTTTTTCGCCATTTTTTTTTTTAGCATGTAGCTAGCCTAGCACTAGCTACATGCTTCCCCCTCCCCGCGGTTGTCCGCCCGTCCCCTCCGATCGCCGCCGGCGCCGCTTGCCCATAAGGAAATCCCATTCTGAACGGGATTTCCTTGAGGGCTTCCTCGTTGCCATGGCGATGAATGGAGTGACGCGACGAAGTCACGGACGTCGTGACGTCACAGGGAGTCCCGATCCACCCCATAGCGCAGCCTGGCGGCGATTGGCCAGGCTGCGCAAGGGGTATGCGGGGGGGGGAGCCTGTTTCCGCGGCGGGTAGCGGCGCATCGGCGGCGAGCGGTGGCGATCAGAGCAAACATGCAGCTAGCAAAGTGCTAGCTGCGTGTTTGAAAAAAAAAATATGTAAATCGGCCCAGCAGGGCCTGAGCGGCACCCTCCGGCGGCTTACCCCGTGTCACACACGGGGTTACCGCCAAGGAGGTTAATGAAATGCCTTTTAAGCCACCAGTAACAAAATCCTCAAAAAGTCTTGACAGTAGTGTTTCACCAACGTTTCGGTACTTTTTCAATTGCAGAACGCTGAAAAGTTATTTTTAAACAGAAGATGAAAAATTAAATCCTAGAAAAAACTTAGGAGAAAAAGTGAAATCAATAAGGGCCCCATAGTCATGCCTTTCCATACTCTGCATCAATGGGCAAACAAAGTAAAAACTGCTGTATGCAATTTGGAATAAATGCCGATTGTAAGGCTTGACAGGTTATGTCCACAATCAGTCCCTATGCCCCAATCTAGTGCCCCGGCTCTGAGCCCGGCCCACGGTCTTCACCTATAGACAAGCCCCCGCGAGAACAGGACACTGTATTTGTCTTCTGACTACGGTTACCCTCAGGTCTTAACGTGCAAGGCATACAGACTGAAGCAGAGTGAACAATAACCCGCCAGAACCTCACTGAGGCAAGTATAACAAAGTTCAACAGTTCATAAGTATCACACAGGACTAGTACCTTTGGTTTAGAAGGATGAGGCCCTCAGCGACGACTGCCAGCAAGGTGACATATAGTTCAGGAAACAGGCAATGGTTGATTCTAGGCAGTAAGCAAGAGAGTCCAAGCAAGGTCAGCATGCAAGAGTATCTAAGTAACAAGCAAGGGTCGCTCCAGGTAGCACGCAAAAGTATCCAAGTAATAAGCAAGGGTCGGTCCAGGTGGCAAGCAAGAATGTCCAGGTAATAAGCAAAGGTCGGTCCAGGCAGCAGGCAAGAGTATCTAGGTAACAAGCAAAGTTGGTCTAGGCAGCAGACAAGAGTATCTAGGTAACAAACAAGGGTTAGTTAGATAGCAGACAAGAATGGTCAAATACAAGCCAAGGTCAATTCCAGATAATTCAGATAGTATGAGTGCGAACCCTGCAACTAGCCACAGCTATGCTTATCACGGACGATGACTGGGAGCACTCTGCACGTTTAAATACAACTTCCATCCAATCAGTGGCCGGCCACACTCTGCATATCCAATCACAGCAGACACACCTGCACACTTACGCTGTCAGCTGACTATTGTTTACCTTTGAAGAGGTACTGAGAACGCGCCTTCCGCCTATTAGGAAGTGCGGCCTGTGTCCCACCCTGCACGTCATCAGCGGGGAACAAGCACCAAGATCCAGAAGCGGCGGATTCCGCCTGGTTCTCAGCACAATCATCAGTATTGACAGATAGGTTCCTTATAACGGTACTCAACAGATCATCCAAGGAACGGCAGAATGGAAAAGCCAGGTCTTCAGAGAAGTTTACAGCTTTCCTATAAGCAGAGCTTTCTAATAAACTGATAAAGAGTGTGAGGATAAATAGAATTACTGCAAGGAAATAAATGGCATCCAGTCCAGCTGAGGTGGTCGTCGGTCACAGTTGAGGGATGATTGCTGGCTCTGCAAACATCTGCCTAAGCAGTCCTGGGGAAATGAGCAAGTAAATGTTTTGGATTTTTGTGTCTGTTTTTTGGCCAAGGATTGGACCAAGCCTTGAAGTATACCTTAGCAGTGACAGATTTTAAAAACGAAGGAAGCAGGTATATGCAGGAAGCAGTCCTCATGCCCACCGCTCCCCCAGTGTCTTCCGCACCCCTCTGTTCTCTTATAAGTGTCCTGGGAAGTTACTTCCTGGTTGGCGACTAGTGCACAGATGTTGTACTGGTAGAGCGCTTCCCTGACTGCCCGCCTGCAGCCAGAAGCACTCTGTGCATGCATACTACATAATTGTGATGTAGTGCTCATGCGCAGAGCGCTCCCGAGGCGTGTGGTCAAGGACGCGTTCCACCCGGACAGGGGCTGCACACTAGTCACCAACCTCGCCGACCAGGAAGAAACTTTGCGGGACCTTTAGAAAAACAGATGGGGATAGTTTTTAAAATTTGTGACTGCTAAGCTATCCTTTAAGGCCTATACACACACTAGATGGATGTCGCCCTATGGGGATTGGGATCCGATCCCTCAGATGACAACGCTGGGCCTAGACTGTTTGGATGCAGGGAGGAGCCGGAGGAACGATCGAGCAGTGTGTGACGTGTGCCGGGCGGGTTCAGTGGGGAACACATAGCTATCAGCTGTCGCCGAATTGTTCCACTAGGCGGATCTCTGGATGGTTGGCTGTCCGAAGTCAGGTGCTGCTGTAAACATGCTGGATTATCGACAGAGGTGGTTATCAGCCGCCTCAGCCGAGTTTAATCTATCGTGGGTATGGGCCTTTACCCTTGCGTTGCCACACCAGCTTAGCCAATAGACAGGCAGATGCTCAAAGGTGGGAACATTTGCATTTCTGGGGCTGTGATTTTGTCTCTGATGTGTGCATCCGCAATGTGGCAAAAGTGGGATTTGGCTGGCTGCTATTCCCCAGAGAGCGCAGGGCACACTAGCACGAGGCTTCGTAACATCACCCAACATGGTGTATAATACTGGGGCGGTACTCTGCAATAGGGGGCAAGAAAGCTTCTCCTCCCTTCCACCTCTTCACAGAGCAATAATGTTAAGTTGTGCTGCTTATCCCTACCTCCAGTGATTGGAGGAGTTTTGGGGTGATTCCCCCATGAATGAGTCAGTAGGGCCTTGAGGGGGATTTATGGCAGGATCTGAGACGTCACCTTTAGATATCTATACCTTCCCAGCTAAATAGGTAAAAGGGGTCTTCTTTATACTTACTCCTTACCTACTATAACAATGCTGTAAAAGTACAATTTTATTTGAAATAAAACAATCATTTATATTTTATTTTTAAATAAATCCTGTTTTTTCCCCTTCATTTGTAGGCTTCCATATGTATTTGTCTACTTTGTTTATCTACTTTGTATACTTCTTTCTGCTTCTATATGCTTCTGTTCTGTGACATCATCTGTACAAGCAGGGCCCAGGGCTTAGGGGGCCTGACCCGCTCCTGTACATAACACTGATACAATACCTCTTTCCACAGGCAGTACAGGTCATCTTCATTACTGTTCTGTAACAATCGGTGTCGGCACACAGAGAGAATCTGATTTTTGGTGATCTGCAGTATCGCCAAGAATGCAGATATATACCCGATTATTGGTGATCTGCAGAATCACCGATAATACGGATATATTGCTAACCTCTGGATACCCAGCAAAAGAAACACAATAAAGACAGTAATATATCACAGGAGTGTGAAAATATCCACCTCACGTCAATTCCTCAGAGGTGTGGTTACCTCTGAATGGGAACCCCGTGAGTGAGATCCTCTAACCAGGCAGAGTGAGGAATCTCGACCCCTAGCAGTAATCGTCTGCTTGGGGCAGGCGTCTCGGAGAGGCAAGCCTCAGAGATAACCCTCCAGTGGGAGACGTTCCACTGAAGAGAGAAAGGTCAGACAGGCAAGGGTTCAGCAACAGAGATGGCGGCAGCGGTACAGGAGAGGAAGGCAGAAGAGTAATCGGTAATCAGGCAGAGGTCGGCAACAAGAATCAGATAGGCAGAGGTACAATAGTGTAGAGCGAGAGAGTAGTCAAGGATAGCCGGAGTCAAAACACAGATACAATATTTAATACAATCCTAACTAAGGTGTGAAATCCTTAGTATCAACACCAGGGCACTGAGCTAAGATCCGAGCGCTAACACAGAAGTGTTTTCACGACAGCAGACAAGGAGCAACTGAACACAGGCTCCTTATATGCTGGGAGCGCATCTGCAGCGCCACCCAGCCGCCCAACCAATCAGAAGGCCTCCTGAGGTCAGCTGACTAGAGAGTCAGCTGATCCTCCTACGTAGGAGGTAAAAGTCCTGCCTCCTTGCGCGCGCATGCTAGCCTCTGGCTTTGTGTACTGGAGAGGCCAGGCCTAGGGTCTGCGCGCGAACGAATGCAGACCGAGGTCCGCCAACTGCGCTGCAGGACCCGCCGCCATGCAGCCAGCCACGGCGGCGGTGTCCTCATGCACTTGCGCCGGCGATTCCGCCTGTGAGGCGGAACCCACCGGCTGGGAAGCGGAGGCCGCCGCCATGCTGCCCTGCGCGGCGGCGGCTCCGCTATTGTTCACATGTTCATTGTGAAAGCACCAAAATTCCAATTTCAGCCAATGCCAATTTCCGTTTTTCCGATTTCCGTTTTTGTGCTTTCCGATTTTCCAATTCCTGATTTCCTATTTTGAGGAGTATTTTATTAGTCATTTTTTGGCATCAGAGAATGCAAAAAAACAAAAACAAAACAGAAAAAACAGAAGTATTGTGATGGTCTACATTTACCATGGTGATCTGATTTTTGCTGAAAAATTCAGCATTCTCTGTTTGGTCCAATGCTTCCAAGTTCAGTGATTGGGTTTAACCAGCTGGGCGGTATGGACGAGCTCAGCTCGTCCATCACCGCCGGAGGCTGCCGCTCAGGCCCTGCTGGGCCGATTTTCACTGAAATAAAGAGCAGCACACGCAGCCGGCACTTTGCCAGCCGCGTGTGCTGCCCGATCGCCGCCGCTCTGCGGCGATCCGCCGCGAGCAGCGGCGAAAGAGGGTCCCCCCAGCCGCCTGAGCCCAGCGTAGCCGGAACAAAAAGTTCCGGCCAGCGCTAAGGGCTGGATCGGAGGCGGCAGACGTCAGGACGTCGGCTGACGTCCATGACGTCACTCCGCTCGTCGCTATGGCGGCCTTCCTTGTTTATTCTTGGCGCCGGAGGCGATCGGAAGAACGCCTCCGGAGCGCCCTCTAGTGGGCTTTCATGCAGCCAACTTTCAGTTGGCTGCATGAAATAGTTTTTTTTTTATTTAAAAAAAACCCTTCCGCAGCCACCCTGGCGATTTAATCAGAACGCCAGGGTGGTTAAAGAGTATCCAAATTTGGTTTAGATTATAGGACACAGAGTCATGTACTCTGCCCAATGACATGCCTCTGTGTCCTTCTGCTGCATTATGTACAGGGGGATGGGGGGCTCAGGTAACAGAACTCTGTGGGGGGGGGGGCTTAGGGTGGCACAAGTTACACCCCTGTATATACTCCTATCTCCTTGACTAGTTATTCCCTTCTCGGCATATGATTATTTTTTTGGGGAGCCTACAGGATCCCCACCCAAGATCTTGAAGATGTAAATACTACATGTCCTAAAATTACCTATACAACAAATGATTTTTAAGAAGGCAAACTTTTGTTTTGCATAAGATTTCAGTAAGAGGGCCTTTTGGTCCTTGTTAGCCCCTTACACACTCCTAGGAGTTCTGGTTCACCAGGAGCTTGCTGGGTACTCTGTATCTCTGGGTGTTTCAAGTCTTACCCCATAGAACCACGCATCCATGCAATGCAGTGATGAGGATCAACCAATCCAAAATACGGTAGTCAGTATGCATGTTGGATTATTGTGGCTGTATTCAATTAACAAGCTGACACATCATTGCATTCCTGCGGTTCTGGAGGTGTGGTTATCTTACAGGGACAACAAATGATGATTTGCATATTCAGCAGTGATGCATTGTGGGAGACTTCAAATGTTCACCCCAACCTGAATTATTGCAAATACCTTCTATTTTAAGAAGGAAAACTTTTGTTTTGTATGACAAAATATTGTAAAATGTGAAATCCATGTGTATACTGTACCTACATAAGATGTACATTTGTCCTAGACTAAAATGCAATATAGAATAGAATACTGTTTTCGAATGTTGCTCTCACTTAGGTACGAATACTCTGAATCTGAACCTCTTACTCACAGGTTTGGAACTATTTTGTCTCCATGATTGTGTATTCTCAAGGTTTCCTGTATTCTTTCAAAGCACTGCCTGAATGGCAATGGAACAGTCCAGCTTTGGAGTAAAATGTAGGCGAGTGGAAAGGCCAGCCAGCATCTTTTTGCAGATTCTTGCCAAGGAGCACTTTGATCAAGAAATAAAGGAAACCTTGGGATTTCCACATGAGGAAATGAACTAATCCAGAGCCTGCCAGTCACTAAGAGGTTCAGAGCTGTCTTAAAGTGGGATGTGGGAAGGGAACTCAAATTTCATCTACGGTGTAAAACATTAACCACTTCCCCACAAAGGGCTTTTCCACTTAAAAAACCAGAGCAATTTTCACATTTAACACTCCTCCCATTCATTCGCCAATAACTTTATCGCAACTTCTCACAGTTAAAGGACCTATACATTGTTTAAAAAAAAAAATACCAAACCAGAAAAAGTTATTTGGGGGAATTGTAAAGTATCTTTGGGAGGGTCATCAGTGATTGTTCCCTTGTATAATACCTCCCTACTTGCATCTTTCTTAGGGCTTTAATTTTCTGTATAAAAAGGGTCTAAGTGAATATAATTTTAAGATACCATTCACTGGGTGAACAAAATGCGTTTTGTGTTTTTTTAACCTCCCTAGCATTCTGGACGAGCTAGGCTCGTCCAGAGACGCCGGAGGCCACCGCTCAGGCCCTACTGGGCCGATTTTAATTTAAAAAAAAAAAAAAAAAAACACGCAGGAAGCACTTTCCTTGCTGCGTGTTCTACCCGATCGCCGCCGCTCATCACCGATCCGCGGCTACCGAACACGACAGAGGGCCCCACCCTGCAGACCCCATGCACAGCCTGGCCAATCGCCGCCAGGCTGCGCTTTGGGGTGGATCGGGAGTCCCTGTGACGTCACGACGTCAATGACGTCGATGACGTCATTCTGTTTGTCGCCATGGCGACGGGGAAAGCCCTCAAGGAAATCCCATTCAGAACGTAGGAGCCGGCAGCGATCAGAGGGGTGGGAGGGATATGGCAGGGAGGGGGGTATCATGTAGCTAGAGCTAGGCTAGCTACATGATTAAAAAAAAAATAGGTATAAAAAACCATGCACAGCCCTCCGGCTGCGCATAATCAAAACACCCAGCAGGTTAATGGCATATCACTTCATTGGATCCTCTAATCGTATCAGTGTTAGTATCAGATCACTCAGTATGCGTCAGCAATCAAATCACTGGAATGTCTTTCTGTGTGGATCTGAGATGAAAAACTACCTATAACAAGTAACTTGTCTATACATCTTATCTAAAGTTTAGATAGTTTACACAGCATATCTAGCTACAAACAGCTTCAACCGTTTATGATTATTTATTCCTGTGATACAATGACCATGTTCTGTTTGTCACATTGTCACAGGCTGAGGGGTGGAGATGCTATCAGCTTGCCTGTGTGTAAATTCAGTACCCTCTCCTCCTCCCTCCTCCACTCTGCCTCTGAAATCACTGGCTAGTAACCTCCTCCTCCCCCTGCCCAGACTGAGCTCCCTTAAGCCCTTGCAACAGTGCCAAGGCACAAAAGGAGCTGTGGGCGAGGCTTGTTTAGTTTATAGGGAATTAGAGTATTAAAACAAAACAAAAAAAGTATTTGGCTTGAGGATTGCCCCATAAACTATATGAAAGGAACACAATTATGCAATGAGTAAAAGTTTATCTCGGATGCACTTTAATGTTTTAGTGAAAGCCTCTTGGGTTACTTTTGGCCCATCGCACAAAATCCTGGTGTATCTCCAAAACTGCGCACCTTCTGACACTACTCTTGCTAGTCCTACACATACAAACCTTCTATTCTATTCTCTTTTTCTCCTAAGTTTTTTCTCCTAGGTGATATGTTCACACATCATTAATGATATGCCTTTTAAGCCACCAGTAACAAAATCCTCAAATAGCCTTGACAGTAGTGTCTCACCAACGTTTCGGTACTTTTTCAATTGCAGAACGCTGAAAAGTTATTTTAAAACAAAAGATGAAAAATTATCTCCTAGAAGAAAACTTAGGAGAAAAAATGAAATCAATAAGAGCCCCATAGTCATGCCTTTCCGTACTCTGCATCAATGGCCAAACAAAGTAAAAACTGCTGTATGTAATTTGGAATAAATGACGATTGTAAGGCTTGACAGGTTATGTCCACAATCAGTCCCTATGCCCCAATCTAGTGCCACGGCTCTGAGCCCGGCCCAGGGTCTTCACCTATAGACAAGCCCCGCTTGAACAGGACACTGTATTTGTCCCCTGACTACGGTTACCCTCAGGTCTTAACGTGCAAGGCATACAGACTGAAGCAGAGTGAACAATAACCCGCCAGAACCTCACTGAGGCAAGTATAACAAAGTTCAACAGTTCAAAAGTATCACACAGGACTAGTACCTTTGGTTTAGAAGGATGAGGCCCTCAGCGACGACTGCCAGCAAGGTGACATATAGTTCAGGAAACAGGCAATGGTTGATTCTAGGCAGTAAGCAAGAGAGTCCAAGCAAGGTCAGCATGCAAGAGTATCTAAGTAACAAGCAATGGTCGCTCCAGGTGGCAAGCAAGAATGTCCAGGTAATAAGCAAGGGTCGGTCCAGGCAGCAGGAAAGAGTATCTAGGTAACAAGCAAGGTTGGTCTAGGCAGCAGACAAGAGTATCTAGGTAACAGACAAGGGTTAGTTAGATAGCAGACAAGAATGGTCAAATACAAGCCAAGGTCAATTCCAGATAATTCAGATAGTATGAGTGCGAACCCTGCAACTAGCCACAGCTATGCTTATCACGGGCGATGACTGGGAGCACTCTGCATGTTTAAATACAACTTCCATCCAATCAGTGGCCGGCCACACTCCGCACATCCAATCACAGCAGACACACCTGCCTGAGTGTCAGCTGAATAATCAGCTGACACTTACGCTGTCAGCTGACTATTGTGTACCTTTGAAGAGGGTGTACTGAGAACGCGCCTTCCGCCTATCAGGAAGTGCAGCCTGTGTCCCAGCCTGCACGTCATCAGCGGGGAACAAGCACCAAGATCCAGAAGCAGTGGATTCCGTCCGGTTCTCAGCACAATCATCAGTATTGACAGTTAGGTTCCTTATAACGGTACTCTACAGAATGAAGGCTATTGGAGTGCTGTAAATCAGTGGCTCTAGCTCCACCAGAGGGAAGGTCAAAGATCCTTCAGATAAACGACACATAGAAAACAAGGAACCTAGAGGGTGTAGCATGCTAAAGAACCAATATGGAGATATAAAATAAAAGGAGGATACTTAAAAAATCTGGTTGCAGTAAGATCAGTTTAAAAAGGAGGACAAATTGTGTTACCACTCAGGAAGACATTTCCAATGTATAGTATAGTAACACGTTTTGTGGGCTTTTTCCCCTGCTTGCTCAGATCAATATAAAAGTGCCTTCTGGCAATGTACAAAGAGGCTGAACTCTGACAAAACAGAGGTGTTGGTGGTAGGTGGTCCACACATGATGGATAAAGTTCAAAGCGCTCACCACCTCAAACTAGCAATTGGGGGAGACACTGTACAGTATAAAGACTCTGTGCGAAACCTTGGGGTGATCCTGGATGGAAATCTAAAACTCAAACAGCAGATATCAGCTGTCGTCAAGTCTTCCTTCTTCCATCTAAGAAATATAGCGAAAATCAAACACCTTATCCCAGCTGAAGACCTACCTGCCCTGGTTCATGCATTTGTATCCTCCCGCCTAGACTACTGCAACGCCCTGTTCATCGGATCTACAGAAAAGGTTCTGCACCCCTTACAGCTAGTACAGAATGCTGCAGCCAGACTCCTAGCCAATGCCCACCGCAGCTCACACATCACCCCAGTACTGCAAACTCTTCACTGGTTGCCAGTAAAATGGAGAATCAATTTTAAGATCTGCCTGCTGACATTCAAGGGTCTACACCACATGGGACCCAAATACATAGTGGATCTATTGGAACTTTATGCCCCTCCACGCACCCTCCGCTCTGCCAACAAGATGAAGCTGGTTATTCCCAGGATACACTTAACATTTGGTGCTCGGGCCTTTTCCTTCGCAGCCCCTACTCTATGGAACTCACTTCCACAATCAGTGCGAGAGGCTCCCTCTCTGGACAGCTTTAAAAAAAGGCTAAAAACTCACCTCTTTTCCCGAGCCTTTGAGACTGCATAATGCAGGGTCACAGCGCTTTGAGTCCCCAGGGAGAAAAGCGCTATATAAATATTATTGTTATTGTTATTGTTACAAACAGGTATGAGCGCCTCAGTATAGATGCATGCTTGCTCTGCATGCTTTTACATTCACTCCCCTAAAATGAAGCATTATGGTCTTTCATTCTGTACACACGCTGAAAGTGTTGCATTTGCAATAGAAGGCCATACAAACTGCATGCACAGAACAAAACTGAGAAGTACAGCACTGCCACAATGCTATTCCCTTAGCTTTGACCTTCTCAAACGCTGAAATATTTTATTTTTCTTTCTAAAGAACCACCTGATGTAATTCACTGAACTCATAAAGACTAAACAATATCGATCAATAAAGACTGAACTGACATTGTAATTTAGCCAACTTGTTTGGGATCGCTCTCAGCCATTTCCTCACGTTCTTCACATGCATCAAGGTTCACCACCACACCCCAAACCACCAGGTCCATTTACCACATTTCTCTTTGCAAAGGTAACCGCTTATGGATTGTATTAAGAATTTTCTGTCTAGCCTGTTACTAGCAGAGCTATGTGTCCTTAATCTCCTCATGTGCCGTCTTCCAGTGGTTGTCATGAGGATGATGATCAGTGACACAGATTTACAGAATGCGTATGTGCTGTTTATAAGGAATGAGGGATTTGTAACAGTAGCTATTGCTATCCACGTCTCCATGTAGTGTCTGGACGTGTTTTGGCAGGCACCTCGGCCTTTCTGAAGAGTCTGCAGCTTACAGTAGCCATATCGTCATCACCACTGTGAATAATGCATCAGTGCATGACATCAACTCAACATGAGCTAAAGGAGGTGAGAATAACTACTTGTCTTGTTCTTCCATGCGGAAAGTCCTTGCCAGCTCCAACCAGAAGCAGCGAAGGATCTAAAAACATTTATTACGACTGTAAAAAGTCATATTCCGAAAAAAAGCCTCATAGCAAGTTCTCAAGAGGTTCCTCGGATGACGGATAGGAAGCATCACATAACCCAGTAGAAGGACTATTTATAGTCAAAGTCTTGTTCCTTTCCATGGCCTGATGGACATTCCAGAGGCTGAATTTTGTTGGACGTTACATTCGTATGACTATGCCACACAGACAGATAAATGCATTTAGTGATGTAAAAACTTAGCCAACTAAATAATATATGTAGACATCAACATTTCATGAACTGTAGTGTACATATATATTACCAGTCTGTTTTTCTTATTTGGAATAGTTGTATACTCTAGATACTTTTACAAGGTTAGAATAGCCAACAGGGAAAAACTGGGACCACCTGGCTTGGGAGGTAAAGACCACTAAGTGGACCTTGTCAGGATAGGGACTGGAGGGTAGTTGGTGGAGCCAAAAGTGAGCATTGGTTACATGCAACAAATATTGTGTGCGAAAGCTCCAGTGCTCCTAATGGTGTAACTGTTTTCTAGTTCCTCCATACCGTATCTCAGCTTTCTAGTTATTCCTCCAGTTTTCTAGTATTCTTATCTTATAGTATGGCCCAGGATTCTAATGTCCCCACAGGTGTGCCTCAGTTTTTCATGCCTGCATACTAGTTTGTACCCAGGGCCGGATTTGTACTCTTTACCACCCAATGCCACTGTCAGCGGCTACCCACCTTCAGTACAGGTAGCCAGATGACCCCTCCTCCCTCTCCAGTATAGGTAGTCAGATGACACTTCCCCCTTCCTTCGGTATAGGCATCCCATTGACCCTTCCCTCTAGCAAAGGTAACAAGATAAAGAAAAAACCTTCCCTCCAGTTTAGATAACCTGATGCCCCCCCCCCCCCCACTCCCTTCCCTCCAGTATAGGTAGCCTTTATGACCCCTCCCCCTCCCATCTAGTATAAGAATCCAGACTCTCCCCTCTGTACAGATAGGTAGCCAAGTGGCACTCCACAGTACAGCCTGCTGGCCACCCGCCTTTAATCCTGTGGTGCCCTAGGCCATGGCCTATGAGGCCTTGGCTTAAATCCAGCCCTGTTTGTATCCTTTAATTTGCCAGCATTACCTTTGTAATGCCCCTAAAGTGGTTTCCAGCTCTACGATGCCATTCATATGTGTCTCTACCTCCTAGTTCCCCCCCACAGCTTGTTCTAAGCAGAAGCATGTCCCAAACGTTTTAGTGTTCTGCTACTGATTAATTATGTAACTACAGTTTAAAAAACACATTTCCTTTGCATTTTTAAAAATCGATTTTCTCAAAAACTACGAGGTTCTTTTTGAAAAATGTTTTTTTTACTTGTTCCCACTATCTCCTTTAACATACATAGCAATTTTGACGATACCTTGTTTGGGGGTTTTGCTACAAATTGCTACGAATATGCAAAAATAATGCAAAATTGCAAGATTACGGTTCCTGATTATGTTTACAAACTAAATTAATTATGATTTTTCCTGACATTTCGCATTACAATTCTGCATCATCATCATGTGAAATTACAGTTATGCAAAATTCATGTTCATCACTACTGATCAGTAGGGTAGGCCAATGGGATACTAATAATTCAAAGATTGTGCAAGTGTTATGCAAATGTATGTAGGACTGATCAAATGCAGCAGTGCTATGTTTGATTGCTCCATTTCCAGGGTACATTTGTATATACTTGCACAGCCGCAAACATGGCAGCGCTTTCAAACAAAAACTTATACCTGAGTGATTTATCTGCATTGATGTGCGGACCCCAACAACTGGACTACATCACACGCCCAGCACTCACTACAGGCAAAAGGGGGGTGAACTTATACCTGAATGACTTGTCTGCATTGATGTGCAGAGCCCCACTGGACTGCATTACACACCCAGCACTCACTACAGGCAAGGGGGGGGGGGGGAGTGTTAGCTTTAGTGATAATATGTGCACAGATTATTACCTAATAGACTTCCCCATGGCGGTGACGTACCCCCTAAGGGAAGACCTAACACTAATCTGGTGATAAAAACATAATATTCCTCGTGCTGCTAGTCATACAAATGGTATAAACATTTCATAAAACAAAACATACAGAGGCAATGCAAAGCCCCTCCGGAACTAAATACATGCCTTGAATGCAAAACAGGTCTGTTTTGCATCCAAGGCATGTACTTAGTTCCGGAGGGGCTTTGCATTGCCTCTGTAGGCTTGCAGTTCGGATGCATCCTTGAGCGCTGTCACTTATCTGTCTGTTTTACATTTGTATATGCTTAGCATGAAAATCTGCATCACATTGACCAAACCTACTGCTCAGCAACATGGTCATGTAAATGCTGCTCTTGAATTCATACTCCCTTCTCATGTGGGACAGCAATGCACTGTGGGAGTTAGCAGTATGACCAAGCTGCCACCTCACCTCCTCCCCAACTGCAAATACATTAGAGTCTCAGTTATGTGACATTAACAGTCTGATGCCAGATAAGTGTGCTTTCTGGTTGCTTTAGACTCAATGTAAAAAATAAGTCTACTTAATACAGTACTATGCCCCATTCTATATCCATGTTAACCTCCTGAGCCCCAGAGGTTTTACCCCCCAGTGACCAGGCTATTTTTTACAATTCGGCACTTCACATCTTTAACGGTTTATTGATTGGTCATACAACTTCGCAAGCAAATTAATTTTACCTTCTTTTTTTTTTCTCACAAATAGAGCTTTCTTTTGGAGGTATTTTATTGCTGCTGAGATTTTTAGTTTTTTTTAATGAATACAAAAAACCCAGATATTTTTTGTAAAAAATAATACAATTTTTTAAAGATCCCCCTCCCCCCTAAATTGGCCCTAGACTACGTTACATACACTATATTAAACATACACAGACATATGCCTGAGAAGGGATTAGATTGTGAGCCCCTCTGAGGGACAGTTAAGTAATAAGACTAAGGCCCATACACACGTCGGATTTTAGCGAACGACCCGTCGTTTGAACGCTCCGTCGTTCGGACGTTTTCGCGTCAAATCCGACGTGTGTACAGACTATCGTTCGGGTGATAAGACTGGTTACCAGCGATCCGCCCGGCGGATTGTTGGTAACCAGTCTTATTACCCGAACGATAGTCTGTACACACGTCGGATTTGACGCGAAAACGTCCGAACGACGGAACGTTCAAACGACGGGTCGTTCGCTAAAATCCGACGTGTATGGGCCTTTACCGGGGAGGGGGCTAGATTTAGGCACCATGGGGGGTACTTAGGGTTAGGCGGTCCCAGGAGGAGTTTTAGGGTTAGGCACCATCAGGGAAGGCTTTGTCTGAGACTAGGGTTAGGTTAAGCCATTGTAAAATATTGGCAAATATTAACGATATTCTACTATGGAAATTCAGTAGTAGAATATCACTATTCTTAGTGACATTCTACTACCAGCAAAACCTTTTTTTACAGGCGCCTTTTTTCCATGGATGCAGCCTGGGAACCAGAACTCACAATGCTCTTCCACATCCAGCCAGTGGACTGATCCAGTGCATGTTCAGGGAAAGCTAGGCTTTCTTGTGCCTGTTCCTGTTCCTTCACCACTGTGAGTGCTGGCTGCAATTTGTGCTGGTTGGGTGAGACTGCTGGTTAGTTGAGTTCCAGATAACCAGGGCTCTACTGTATATGGTACATATCTGAGGGGCAAGTCTAACTGCTATCTCCTCTGCAGCTATGCCTCCCTAGTTACTGACAGCAAATAGATAGACTGTGCATCATTAGGGAGGTGTGGTTGCTATGGGCATCTCACTTGACTACACCTTTGTTTCATGAACTCCACCACTGTGAGTACCATGTTATTTGTAAGGGTAGCAGGCTTAGACAACCAGGGAGATGAAGAGGGAGTGCAAGCAGGAAAAAGGCTGTTTAAAATGAACTGGCCATCTGTGATCTGCTGCAGCAAAAAAATGACATTCTAATCATTGCAAATCTTATTTTTATTGCACTTTGTATGAAATGCAATAAATAAATCCAAAAGGTATACTATGACTTTAAAAAGATGACCAAAGTTACTTCTTTGAAAACAACATCAATACAGAGTTCTTTTTTTAAAGAAGAAGAAGAAAAATTCTCCAAGCTACATAAAGTACCTCTGCCAGTCTTTCGGGATGGACCAAAACACTTACAACTGCCTCCAGTTCAAAGCATTCCTGGCTACGCTGAATTAACTGAATGTCTTTTTTTCCCTATGACTCATCTTAAGACCCATAACAAAGAAGAAGTTAGCCATCCTGTCCACAGAGCGTAGAACCCAGCGCTACCTCCCATGTGTGCCGCGAGTGAAAGAAACCACTTCACATAAAACGTAACTGGAGCACGTATGTGTATTTTTCTTGTAGTTATAAATCTCGGGATTATTTTTATTGGTCGGAGAACATTCTTTGTATAAGTAACCCAAGAAACTCGAAGGAAACTTGTGTTCATCTCCATCGTTAATTGCCAACTCCATCCTTTCTTCGCAGAACGGGAAAGAATAGGAAACTTTTTTACTTTTTTTTCCTCCCGTCTTTAACTGATGTTAGCGAATAGAAAAGAAGAAAATTTCCATGGTTGGATTTTCAGCGTTCTGTTCCAGGCCTGTAACTGGAAACAGCGGCGAGAGGCCTTGACGGAGAGGGAATGATACATGGTCAGAAGGGAGTTCCGTAGTAGGGCAGAACAAAAGTTTATAGTAGAGATTTTGAGGGTTTAGTCAATAAATGATTAAGAGCTTTGAGGGACCAGATGGTGTATTACGCAGGGAAGAAATCCGGAGCTCAGGGGACTAACACACCTTGAGGATGGAAGAGTTTCTTGGCTGCCTCGTAGGAAATGCAAAGTGCACATTTGGCAAACGGTGAGCTTAATGCTGCTCCATCAATTTATTTTTCTAATAATTCACCCCCAAAAAAATAAAAATAGATTTCTCAGGCAAGAGAAGTCCGAGAATTTAAAAGATTAATTTGTACTTTTCTATGTTCAGTCTCCATAGTGTGAAAACATCGTTCTGGTGGGCGGCTTGGTGAATAAGTGGTTAGCATTCTCACCCTGCCTTCCCAGGTCCAGGTTTTCTCTTAGGGATTGGCATCTCTAAGTGGTGGCATCTTCTACAGGTGGCACACATTATATAATAACATTTGCCAGGTCATGGAGGAGAGGTGACCCTGTGAAGATGAAGACGAGAGCGCATGGTGCCACAGACTAATGGAGGAGTGTGCCAGCTGGGATAGACGATTTGCTAAACTGCCGAAAACTCTGCAGGGGTCAGGGGGTTCAAAATAAAGTTAGAGGGAGACCTGGGGGGAGCAGCCAGCTCAGGAGTCCTGGGTGGGGGAATTTGGCATATACAAAGGGGCTCCCAATGCCGCTTTTGGTGGAGTGGGAGGTCTTCGGGTTAATTTTGCCCATTGTATTTAGAACTGTCTCTGTTGCCAGGCAGATAGCAAATGAAAGCCAAGCTGTAAGGAATTCAGGTGATCACAACAGTTATCCTTCAAATGAAATACCCCATCTCCACCACTCTCTTTACCTGTAGGCAAGCCCCAACATTAACAAGAAACTGAAAATGTTTTTTTTTTTGCGCTTCATGTGTGATTCAGCCAAGGTTACTTTAAAAGTTTTGTCTTTTGTACATACCCAAGCCTCTTTAGCTTCTCATGTGTTAGTTAACAACTTCAGCCCATGGGTTGTTTTCAACTTGGGGACGCAAGAAATGTTCCCATTCATTTGCCAAAAACTGTATCCCTACTTATCACACCTAAATGATCTATATCTTGTTTTTTCCACCACAAATTAGTATTTTTGGGATGATACTTGTTTTCAGTAATTACTTTCTTTTCTAGGCATATTATAGGGAAAAAAACAAAACATACAATATTTCTCCAATTTTATCCCCTACAGTTTTAAAATAAACAATGCTGCTATAGATAAAACCCACACATTTTATTTGCCAATTTGTCCTGGCTATGACAACATTTCAAATCAAACTATAGTGTGAAGCACTCCTCTGTGCAAAGCAGGGGGATATGCCAGGCAAGATCCAGCAGCACTCTGGGTCAGATAATAATGCAAAAGAGAAAGCCGGCACTAGTATCCAGGTAATCTTTATGCTCTTTTAATCAATAGAGACATCACAGCATATACACGCAATGTTTTGAGGCATAAGCCTCTTTATCAAGCTGTGCTGCGTGTAGAAGCTGGACACAATGAAGTAAGCAGACTCATGGGTCTGCTTGCTCCATTGTGTCCAGCTTCACTGCATGCCTCTAATTATCATATACTGTATGCTGTGATGCCTACATTGATTAGAAGAACATAAAGATTAACTGGATGGTTCCGGCTTTCTCTTTTGCATGGCTATGACAACATTTAAATTATGTTTTTTGTTTTCTCACTGTATTAATGATTACAAGCTCTTATTTGCTGAAATAACAGTAATATACCCTCATGACATACATATTAAAAAAAAGCAGAGCCCCTAAGGTAAAAAAATAATGTTTTTGCTTTTAAATTATGTACCTTTGTTTTCTTTTTACAAGTTCACTGTCATTTCTGTGTCACTAAAAAGAATTCACATAACTTAAGCCTCAACCCAAAAACACACTAAAATCCATTCTACAGTTATCACAGTTAAAATGATACGTGTATGTCTCAGTTGAAAGCTAGCTGGGCATTTTCCAGGTCATTAACTCTGAAGTGTTCATGTGACATTCTACAGGCCAGTTTTTTGCACAAGGTATTTTAAAACTATACTTTGTTTGCATAGCCTCAGAACAGTCTACAGCTTGTCTCGGGTAAAATGACACCACATTCGCCACATTTGGTAACAAAACTGGTGGTGCACAGATCCATTTTACTCAAGGTACCCTTATGGCTTTTTGCATTCCATTTTTTTCCCACTAATGTTACAGCACCATTCTTTGTTTGAATAGCCCTAATTCCCAGAAGAATCTGTACAGCAGAAAATGCCACATATGTCCCCATTATGGAAAGCTAGTACCAGCCAGGGCTATTCAAAAGTGGGTGTTTTGTAGGCTACCAACTCTTGTAGTTCTGCTAAAACTTTTCTAAGTGTGATCATAGTTTGAAAATTACATTTTTTTGATTGATGGACTGAGTTTGTTCCTACCTATTTTTTATATGCCATAGGCCTTAGCTTCAAATCTTTCCAAAATCTAAATAATGCTAATTTGAATATATAACTTCTCTTATCAGTTATGACAAATGCATTGGAACTTGCCATTGGAGGTCTAGCAGGATTGGAGAGAAGCCCGAGGTCAGAAGCAAGGGGTCAGAAGGCAAGGCAAATCTAAGGATCAGAAGATGGGAAATCATCTTCAGAGTGAAGTCTAACCATATGGTTAACACTCTCGTCTTGCAGCAGGATTCAAAGTTAAATTTTGAAGCTTGTATGTGTTCTTGGATTTCCTCCAAGCACAGTTAGCCAATCAAAGTGGTAGGCTAACTGGGAGCTTCTTTGAGGGATAGTGAGTGACTTAAATGTATAGAGGAAAAAAAGAAAAAGGCTAGTAAAATATGTCTGGGTTATAAAAAAAAAGAATACCGTATATACTCGAGTATAAGCCGAGTTTTTGGGACCAAAAAAGTGTCCCAAAAGTGGGGGTCTCGGCTTATACTCGAGTCACAAGCAGAGTCCCCCCATACCGCGCCATCTACCGCAACATAAAAATCACATCTGCACATGGAGAGTGGCGGTGCCTCTTTGATTATTGTCTGCGCAGTCCCCACGGCAGTGTGACAAGTGCTACTAGTAAATTGTAAACATTGTCGCGATCCCCCAAGTATCCCCCGGGTTACTGGCTCGCAGCATACCTACTCGCGACACCCCATCTCTCCCCCCCCCCCCCCCGCCCGCGTATCACCCTGCATATGTAAAGTAGTTCGGCACCGTCGCTCACAGTTAGCGGTGCTCGATGTGTATGAGTAATCCCCCGCATGCCAAAGTAGCATACCTCTTTGTGATCCCCCGGCATCTATACAGTATGGTAGTTGGTCTCCGTTGCTCCCGGGTACCGGCCCACGCTGTAAATTTTTCTCTGTAGTCTTGTCACTATGACGCTCTCTAGTGGCGCCGCTCAACACATGCGCCACTGTGAGGTCAGAGTGATGAGACTGCGGCTGACAAGTTGCGGAGGAAACTGCGGGTCGGTGACCGGGAGGAATGGAGCCCAACTACTGTATAGATGCTGGGGGATACTTAGGGGATCACAAAGAGGTAGGCTACTTTGGCGTGAGAGGGATTACTCACACACATCGTGCACCGCTAACCGTGAGCAACGGTGCCGAACTACTTTACATATGCAGGGTGATACTGGGGCGGGCGGGGGTTTACTTTACCACAGCGCCGACCAGTAACCGGGATCAACGGAGCCCAAGTACTGCACAGATGTCTGGATATACCTGGGGGGTTCACAAAGAGGTATGCTGCTCTGGCGGGAGGGGTTTACTGAACCACACATCGGGCAGGTAACCAGGAGAAACTGAGCCCAACCAACTACTGTACATATGCCAGGAGACACTCTGGGGAACCACAAAGAGGTATGCTACAACTTCTGCTCTGGCAAGCAAAAGGTTAACAGTTTACCAGTAGCACTCATCACATTGCCAGGGGGACCATGCAGACAGTGATCAGAGAGAGAAATCATATAAACAGCTACATGCAAGGACAACCTACATTTATGACTAAATTTGTAACTATGAGTGCATGTATGTGCCTGGAATAACACGTTAACTATCTTCAAACAATGCTTTTGTTCTACGCCATAAAGCCATTTCTCACCCTCGGCTTATACTCGGGACAAGCATTTTTTCCCCCTTTTTTAGATAAAAGTTGGGGGGTCGGCTTATACTCGGGTCAGCTTATACTCGAGTATATACGGTACATGAAGTAAAAAATGAAATCTAATAATCGGTGAGAAAGTGTGATATGCCTCAAAGCACTCGCTAATGCACAGTGCTGGCTTTGAGGGGCATTTTTGACAACATTATCTTGAGTCCTTCCTCCTCTTGAATATAGCACATACTCTGAGGTCTTTATTTGGTTTCATTTGGGGGGATTTTGGCAGACAAATGTCGTTCTTTCAATGTAATTGTATTTTCCAAGTGAATTGGGTCGATTTGTTGTGCAGTTTGGGCAGGGTTAAAAATGAGGGACTTGTGGACTTCCTCCTGGAATTGCAAGTATGTGTCCCCTTAGCCCGTTTTTTTTTTTTTTTTTTTTTTTGTAAATTACAAATGCATTGCCAGTGCCACCTGGAACAGGTAAAACACTACCTTATTAAACCAAGCCCTCATCTTCCTCTTCAGCAAAAAGATCTGATCTTTTAAGTCCACTGCTCCCATCTTCTTGTTGTAATCGACAATTGCCTCTGGCTTTGGCGCACACAGGGAATTGTCGTTAAAATGTATGAATTTCGACAGTTATTTATACCGCTGCCTGCCCATTGTAGCTGGATAGAGGGCGCATTATGAAAGATGTCTTTGGGCTAGTACATTTTTAATTGTGGCTTTTGGCTTATACCCATGCTCAGTTAAGCTTACAGGGAGTCTAAAGCGAAAATAAAAAAATAAACAGATACTTAACTAAGGAGAGGGAAGGCTCTGAGTCAGGGGCGTAACTAGGTCCCACGGGCCCCCCTGCCTCACCTCGGGCTCTCCCCTCCAGCATCAATAAGTGTGTGTGTCTAGGCGGCGGGCAGTGGCAGATCCACATACCTTCCTTGCGTTCCAGCGCGGATGTTTCTCCCTCTAGTGTCTGACGCTACTTCCTGTTTATACAGGAAGTCGTGTCAGAGGCTAGAGAGAGGAACGTCCACGCTGGAACGCAAGGAAGGTATGTGGATCTGCCGCTGTGGCAGGCCTAGCCCTAGACACACACACTTATTGGGGTTCTGTGCCAAAGTTGTTGCACATACAGTTTGCTAAACTATGTACAGCAACAATTCTTCTGTGGTGTACAGCTGGAAAAAAATCAACTGGTGCCAGATTATCAGTAGACAGTAGGCACTGACACACCAGTAGCAGCTGTGAAAGGTGGGATGTCAGGCGCAACAAGATAAGGGGGTGACTAGATGAGGTTTAGAATATGATCTGGTACCTCCTGCCTGTGAGATACGGGTGGTCGCACACCCTTCCTGCGCCTGCCTAGCTCGTTTCTGCACACTGATGCTAGCTGCAGGGAAGTTTAACTTGACTGTCAGGTACCACAATTTGAAGTACCGATTCCAGAGACGAACATGAGTGAAAATTGAGTTTACTGTCAATTTTAGAAATGTATAGTTGGTTGCAAATTAAAGTGCAATGGTCATTTTGGAAACCAGACAAAGCACGATGGAGGTGCCAGTGGCTATGCCAGTGGGAACCCCCTGAAAAATTGTCATGGGGATCCCTGGGATCCAAACCTCTCCCTGAACCCCCCCCCTCCCCCCCCCCCCCCGACACACACACACACACACACACACACTTTGCACTGACACCATAGCAGAGTAGCACAGGGAGAGGAGTAATACTTGCCTGCTTCCAACATCGCAGGTTTCCTCTCAGCCGCACACTCTATGTTGCCACTTGCCGCCTCCCGATCACGTGACTAGCATCGCTCATGTGATCAGGAGCCAGCGGATTTCAGCAGAGAGTATGCAACTGTGATGCATGGAAGAGACCAGCAGTGCTGAAGCAGGTAAATATTATACTGCTCACTGCGCTGCTCTGCATGCAAGTGTGGAGAGGGAGTAGGAGCAGGAAGTCATCGTCCCCGAGCCCCCCAGAGCAGAGCCGGATTAAGGCTAAATGGGGCCCTAAGCAAAGTAACTGATTTGGGCCCCCCCATCATGTCGTAATAGAATCAGAAGATGCAGCTGCACAGCAACATGCCGCACACACCGGGGCAGCCGAGCTACTGGTTGCTATGGGCAATAGCTTTCCTCTGTGGGTGCACAATGCAGGGAATAGCAGCGGCAAAATGCAGAGTAAAGCTGGCCACTAACTGTCCAATTTCTAGCGAAAAATCGTTTGAGCGATTAGAAATTCTGATCGCATTGGTTGTAAATAATCTCTATTGGTGGACAAAATCGATTATGAACGAGCGAAAAAAATGTCGCCCGAATGAATTCTCGTCGAACGAAAATTTGGATTTTCTTGGTGGTTGTGAAAGATAAGAAGCAATGATTGGTTAGTTGATGGTGTAGTGAACGATTTTTCGTCCGATCAGAATTTCTGATCGCTCAAACGATTTTTCGCTAGAAATTGGACTGTTAGTGGCCAGCTTAAGAGATGAATGGCTGGGACATTTGCACTCAGGGGCTGGGGCACCTCTGTGAAGAGGGCGCCAGATATCACAGCAGCAGCACTTTCCCCCTGCATCTCCAGCCTGGCATTAGCAGAAAGCTCTGGACACCGCCATACCGGAAGCCGTTCCCCAGACAGAATTACATAACCACCCCCACCACCGAACAACCGATTTCCTCCCAAACTAGACAGCCACCATGCAGCCAGGGCCGGCGCTACCATTAAGGCAAAGGAGGCAGCTGCCCCAGGGCCCCAGAGCTTTTAGGGGCCCCCAGTGGCTACAAGAGGAAAAAAAATTCAAAATCGGCCTTATAGTTTTTGAGAAAATCGATTTTAAAGTTTCAAAGGAAAAAAAACACATTTAAAAACCTGCCGACTTTAATGGTTAATAGCAAATCCACCTTAAATGCTAAAAACCCTAAATTTGCAGGGTATGTTAAGGAGATCATTAGGAATAAGAGTAAAAAACTATTTTTCAAAAAGACCTTATAGTTTTTGAGAAAATCGATTTTAAAGTTTCGAAGGAAAAAAAGTATACTTTTAAATGCGGTAAATGTCACTTTTAGTAGCAAACCTAACGGTAGTGTAATTTTACATGCATCAAACGGAAGCGCAATAAATTTCCTGACGGGGTTTCCAGGGGGTCTATACGCAGCCGCAGCGCTTTGGCCAGGGATCGCTATACAGCCGCAATATGGCTGTATGAAGATCCCTGGCATGTTTTCCTATTTTCCCAATTTTTTTTTTTTTTATGTTTAGAGTGTGGGAATTTTAAAAAAAAATTGTGGGGTCCCCCCTCCTGAAACTTTTTAACCCCTTGTCCCCCATGCAGGCTGGGATAGCCAGAATGTGGAGCTCCGACCGATTGGGACTTCACACCCTGACTATACCAGCTGCAAAAAAGGTCCCCTAATGCCGATTTTTGTTCCGGGGTATATGTTGGGGGGGGGGGGCCCAGGTTTATTTTGCCCTGGGGCCCCATTGTTGCTTAAACCGGCCCTGCATGCAGCGTCCATCCCAGTGAATACGATAGTCCAGCAGAGAAGGCAGCCGCAGCAGGGGAGAATGACAGCACCAGATGACTCACATTCACCTATTGCGATCCAAGCAATAGAGGTTCCATCATCGGGAGCCCATCTGTCTCCTCTAGAGTGCTGTTGTTCTGTTACTACTACTATAACTACTTCCTACTTCCAGTCTGATCTGAGAATCAGGAAGTTCAGAGCGAGCGGCTGCACTGTAGAAGAGACAGATGGGTTTCAGATGATGGGATCTCTATCGCTTGGATCATGGATAGGTGAGTGAGCATTTGCCATCTGCTGCTATCATTCTTGCTGCAGCTGTGGTTCTCTGTGGGAAGGGAGGGAGGAGTGGGCAGCGGCAGAGCGCACAGTAGCAGGAGGGGGACCTAGGTGGAGAGCCTGGCTCTGAAGACAATCAGCAGCGCACGGCATCATTTGACAAGACAAATACCATTTATATCGCGCTTTTCTCCTGGCGGACTCAAAGCGCCAGAGCTGCAGCAACTAGGACGCGCCCTATAGGCAGTAGCAGTGTTAGAGAGACTTGCCTAAGGTCTCCTACTGAATAGGTGCTGGCTTACTGAACAGGCAGAGCCGAGATTCGAACCCTGGTCTCCTGTGTCAGAAGCAGAGCCCTTAAAGGGACTCCGAGCAGTGCCTGTGGGTATGCCTTTAAGCATACCCACAACTAATTACATCCTCACACCTACCAGCATGATGTTTGTAATTATATCCCCCTTGGTTCCTTATATTTCATTGCATTGTGCTGAATCGAGCTGCCGACTTTGGAGAAAAGTCGTCCTGTGTAATACAATGTAACTATGGAAAGATGCATATCATTTTGAAGCTCTCTTTCTCTTCTTTCCAATGATAGATAAACTGCCACTCTAAGCCTTTTAGTTTTCACTATTTTCGCGATCGAAATTGCCGTGGCAGCGATTTCGATCGCGAAAATAGCCAAAACTAAAAGGCATAGGTTGGTTTTTTGTATATCATTGGAAAGAGGAGAAAGAGAGCTTTAAAATGATATGCATCTTTCCATAGTTACTGCACTGCTCAGAGTCCCTTTAACCATTATACTATCCAGCCACCGCTGACAGGATGGCGAGGGCTGGTTTATGTGCTGATGGGGCCCCTTTCACTCTGAATGGGGCCCCAAGCGACTGCTTTTGTTGCCTGGTTGGTAATCCGGCCCTGCCCCAGAGACAACTTGGGTTGCAGAGGCTATTGTTACTCCCCTGACCTGTGCAGTAGCACAGACAGTTCTTGTACAGAGAAAAAAGGCAGGCACGAGTATATGGAGGTAAAATCAGCTGTGAGCAATCATGGACTTTAATGTTGAAGATTGTTTAGAGGGTACTACCTGTGCAGCCCAGGCGGGTCATAGGGAGATTAAGGAACCCTCTGGACTATACAGAGGCTTCCCTCTACGAGATAAGTATCAAAGGGTTTGATTCATTAAGCTGCACTGTTAAGCACCTTAAAGCGGACCCAAACCAAACACTTTTTTAATTAAAAATATTTTGTTGCACCACTCTGACACATACAAAGATAAATAAACACTCCTTCAAACCTATGAGCATTTCAGTGCATGCTTTTCACCCTTCTCTTTTCATAGCTAGGGTTATACTGGGGGCAGCCATTAGCAATCCCTCCATTGCCGGACACCATCTACTCCACCAGTTTGCCAGAAAAATCCCGGCAATTTGAAAGGAAGGGAGGGGTTCCTCCAATAAATGTAAAATATTTTACATTTGTCATCATGCAGCTGAAAAAAGGCTGCTATTTATTATTATAATTTAGAAAATAGATTTTATTTCTGAAATCTTGTATTTTTAATTTGGGTCCACTTTAATGTGAAGGAGCGGCCACTAATGTATGCCTTACATAGCAGCGCTCGCTGCTATGTAAGGAGCGTGCCTTCCTTAGGAGCGTGCCTTCCTTAGGAGCGTACCTTCCTTAGGAGTGTGCCTTCCTTAGGAGTGTGCCTTCCTTAGGAGCGTGCCTTCCTTAGGAGTGTGCCTTCCTTAGATAGGAGTGTGCCTTCCTTAGAAGCATGCCTTCCTTAGATAGGAGTGTGCCTTCCTTAGATAGAAGTGTGCCTTCCTTAGAAGCATGCCTTCCTTAGATAGGAGTGTGCCTTCCTTAGAAGCATGCCTTCCTTAGATAGGAGTGTGCCTTCCTTAGGAGCGTACCTTCCTTAGATAGGAGTGTGCCTTCCTTAGGAGTGTGCCTTCCTTAGATAGGAGTGCGCCTTCCTTAGGAGCATGCCTTCCTTAGACAGGAGTGTGCCTTCCTTAGACAGGAGCATGCCTTCCTTAGATAGGAGTGTGCCTTCCTTAGAAGCATGCCTTCCTTAGATAGGAGTGCGCCTTCCTTAGGAGCATGCCTTCCTTAGACAGGAGCATGCCTTCCTTAGATAGGAGTGTGCCTTCCTTAGAAGCATGCCTTCCTTAGATAGGAGTGTGCCTTCCTTAGGAGCATGCCTTCCTTAGACAGGAGCATGCCTTCCTTAGATAGAAGTGTGCCTTCCTTAGAAGCATGCCTTCCTTAGATAGGAGTGTGCCTTCCTTAGCAGCATGCCTTCCTTAGATAGGAGTGTGCCTTCCTTAGGAGTGTGCCTTCCTTAGATAGGAGTGTGCCTTCCTTAGGAGCGTGCCTTCCTTAGGAGCGTGCCTTCCTTAGATAGGAGCGTGCCTTCCTTAGGAGCGTGCCTTTCTTAGATAGGAGCGTGCCTTCCTTAGAAGCGTGCCTTTCTTAGATAGGAGTGTGCCTTCCTTAGGAGCGTACCTTCCTTAGGAGTGTTCCTTCCTTAGGAGTGTGCCTTCCTTAGGAGCGTGCCTTCCTTAGATAGGAGCGTGCCTTCCTTAGGAGCGTACCTTCCTTAGGAGTGTGCCTTCCTTAGGAGCGTGCCTTCCTTAGGAGCGTGCCTTCCTTAGATAGGAGCGTGCCTTCCTTAGGAGTGTGCCTTCCTTAGATAGGAGTGTGCCTTCCTTAGGAGCATGCCTTCCTTAGATAGGCGTGTGCCTTCCTTAAATAGGAGTGTGCCTTCCTTAGGTGCATGCCTTCCTTAGATAGGAGTGTGCTTTCCTTAGATAGGAGCATGCCTTCCTTAGATAGGAGTGTGCCTTCCTTAGGAGCGTGCCTTCCTTAGATAGGAGCGTGCCTTCCTTAGATAGGAGTGTGCCTTCCTTAGGAGCATGCCTTCCTTAGATAGGAGTGTGCCTTCCTTAGGAGCGTGCCTTTCTTAGATAGGAGCGTGCCTTCCTTAGAAGTGTGCCTTTCTTAGATAGGAGCGTGCCTTCCTTAGATAGGAGCATGCCTTATTTAGAGCGTGCCATTGATAGGAGCGTGCCTTCCTATACATAGTTACTATGTATAGAAAGGCACTCTCCTATCTAAGTAAGGCACACTATTCCTATCTAAAGGCACACTCTTAAGTAAGGCACGCTCCTACATAGCAACGAGCACAAGCAACATTAGCACCAGCTCCTTCACATTAAGGTGCGCTGCTGTAGCAGTGCAGCTTAAAGGACTTACGAGGCGAAATTACTACAAAAAGTTAATCACTTGCCTCACCTTTTAAGGCACGGAGGACGTCGTAGCGTGGATTGGGGGGGGGGGTTGTCCCTAGAGCTGCGCAGCCGCACTCGCGGCCAGGCGGACTGCACAGCCGCGGCCATTTTACGAGAGGCAAGAGAGCCCGACCCAGGCCGCGGGGTCGGCAGCCGGCCCGGGGGGCTAATGAGCGGGGGGGACCCGGCGGATCGGCGCGGAGGGCGCGGACGGCGTCCTCCGTGCCTTAAAAGGTGAGGCAAGTGATTAACTTGTTTTAGTAATTTCGCCTCGTAAGTCCTTTAATGAATCAAGCCCATACTTCTTTTTTTTTTGAAGGTTACAGGTACCTTTAAGTTTCACATAACAGTTAATGTTCGGCTGTGGAATGTATAGCGATGAGGACATGACATCAACTGAATGAAGTGCAGAGCTTGTAGCATGTGTGTGACATCATATCTCCAAGCAGCTCTTATGGCTTCCTATTATCATTTACCTCTATTAGTGTAAAGCCTTCAGTACAAGATACATAATGCAGTAAATGAACATCAGATGTATACTCATTAATGCTTCTTATATACCTATGTGGAGATAAATGAGAGGTCACCCCTTATTACATGAGGCTTATTCATCATCAAAGCCCTGATCATTTCTCACTGACTAATCACTGCAGGATAACACAATGTCCCGATCCTATTGATTAAGCGGAACAAGCCCTGCTGATACATGTGGCCTTAGAACAATGATAGAACATGATGTATCTGCTGAATGTGCAGGAAAACATCAGAGATTTCCTCTAAATCAGCCGCAGCTCTGGGAGTAGAGGAAAGTTTACTTTTCAGATTGAGGGAGCGAATGTGCAAATTTTTTTTTTGTTTTACATTCAAATTTTCAGACACTATGCACGTTTCTGTCTGTTACAACCAGCATTTTGCCGCAGCAGGTAAATGATTTTTAACGAAAAAAACCACGCACAGAGTGCAGAATTATGCCTTGGAGTTGTACGTGTTTCCCTGCATACAAAAATCACATTTAGGATTTGAATGAGCCAGTTTACTTACTTTGGTTTTATGTTCTGATGTGAGTTTGCATGCAAGAAAAAACATGTCAAATAGTCACATGTGAACCCAGGGTTGGTTCTAGACCATACATGTCAAACTCCGGTCCGCGGGCCAAATTTGGCTCTCAGAGTCATTAAATTTGGCCCTCAAGTGGTTTCCCCACTTTGCATTATGTTTGGCCCACTCTAGACCAACAGGAAAGCTGTATTGGAGGTGAAGCCCTAGAATACCAGGGAAGCCATATGGGGAGATGGGGGGAAAGCACTAAACATTAGGGAACTGTATAGGGGAGGCTGGGGGTCTCTAGACACCAGGGAACTGTATAGGGGAAGTAGGACCTCTCGACACCTCTTGAGTTTTCTAGAGAACTTTTTAAGGAAGGAAGGTGGCCAGTAGACATTGATGTTGGCCCACGACTAGGTCCCAGTGTACAATTTTGGCCCACTTTGTATTTGAGTATGAGACTCCTTTTCTAGACTTTATGCTGTCTGAAGCAAACTTGTGAGAATGTGCACCACCCCCCCCCCCCCTCCCCCGCAACAGCACCTGACAATTTGCATCTTGCGGTATAGCTGCGGTGTGACCAAAGAAAACCACCCTCAGTATAGGTAGGTAGCCAGGTATATGTGCTTCAGTATAGGTAGTCAGGTATAGGTGCCCCCAGTAGAGGTAGTTAGTAATAGGTGCCCCCAGTATAGGCAGTCAAGTATAGATGCCCCCAGTATAGGTAGACAGTCAAAGGTGCCTCCAGTATAGGTAGTCAGTCAAAGGTGCCCCCAGTATAGGTAGCCAAGTATGGGTGCCCCCAGTATAGGTAGCCAGGTATAGGTGTCCCCAGTGTAGGTAGTCAGGTATAGGTGGCCCCAGTGTAGGTAGTCAGGTATAGGTGGCCCCAGTGTAGGTAGTCAGGAATAGCTGCCCCAAGGATAGGTAGCCAGTAATAGGTGCACCCAGTATTGGTAGTCAGGCATAGGTGCCCCAAGTATAGGTAGTCAGGTACAGGTGCCCTACGTATAGGTAGCCAGGTATAGGTGCCACTAGTATAGGTAGCCAAGTATAGGTGCCCCCAGTATAGGTAGCCAAGTATAGGTGTCCCTAGTATAGGTAAGCTGGTATAGGTGCCCACAGTGTAGGTAGCCTGGTATAGTTGTAGGAAAAATAAATCAAGACTCTGCAAAGTAAGAAGTTAAAAAAATAGAAGAGAGATCAAGAAATAATTGATATTTGCCATGTAAATTGTTCAGATTGTTTGATCCACAATCAGTCTGCACGTAATCATCTTTACTGCTGGCAGACATGCAAAAAAACTAGACACCACCAGCTGCCATGATCTATATCCAAAACCCACCAACAACGTAATAGGCTAAAAGGTGTTGTTGTTTTTTTTTATAGATGTACATATGGACAGAGGGAGATACTGGTTGCTTGGCAGTTGGAAAAAGCTGTTATTTCCCACAATGCAACAAGGCTCCCACAATGTTGTCAGGTCCTAGGTCAGAACATCACACTGTGGGAAGAGTTTCACCACAATTTCAGCCACACAGACGTCCCCGATGGTATATTCGAAAAAAGGCAAACATTTTAGGATGAAGTTCAATCCTTGATTACATTTCCTCTTTAAGGGCTTAGTTTCACTCATTACATTTTCCTGCGGGAAAAACGTAGATCTGATGGCATGGTGAGAACTCGTACATCCCCTGACATGAAGGTCATCTACCTTGTATCTTGGTCACCTTTCAAAAAAATCCAATTGCTATATCATTATATGAGATAATGCAGCTACATGTCTACAATAACAAGGGGTTAGCAATACTAGTTACAGCACATTGATAGCGTGATGATTGGATAAGACAATCACGGCAATATTATGCCGTGCTCTAAAGGCAGATGTTACTCCTAACATGTCACAGAACAAGGAAAACATATGAGCGCTATTATCGCACATTACTCCATTACTTGTAATCATGTCACCCTGCTGCCAACTATCATTCTTTTATTTCTACAGCATGTTATATAAAAAAAAACAAGGATTGCGCCCCCTGGTGGTGTCATCACCTGCTTGCGCTGTAACCTCAGAGATGTTCAGTTTCCAGTTTGACATATTCCCATTGATCACTCCAATTACATTACATATGTTCTGCTCTCTGCTTCAAGGCAGGCTAAATGAGTGCCTTTGGCAGCGTTATGAGTTTTCCAGCCATCAGCTGGGAATAATTATCTAGTTTAAGGACGGGTGAACGGGCTGCGCACAACCTGGAGAACTCAAGAGTACAGGTGCAGTTGGCCCAAGAAGACAATAATTTATATTTCTGTAATTTTAGCTTGTCTCGCACAGATCATGTGCCTTAAGTTTGCTCACAACAATTATGTCTGCAGATATTCTCTCATGTCTCTTTCCTTGTGTCTATTTTACAAGAAAGAAAGGAGTGGGGGGCGAGGAGCTGTGATTTCTCCAAATAGTCCAGGGCAGTTCATGGACTGAGGGGTCTTCTGGACAGAAATGGCAAGCTGGTCAGACCAGTATCTCACTTCGCTGGGGCAATTTACACTCTACAACATAAAGGAGACACAAGCTGACATGAAGCAGATCTATCAGTTGGACACTTCAGAAAAAGAGCATGCACTAACAGTGCTGTCCAGGGGCGTAACTAGAAATCACTGGACCCCCTTGCTAATCTTTGGATGGGGCCCCTTTCCCCCTTGTACACATGGTGTACAGAAAACACATACAGAAAACCGACAGACGAGTGTGCTCCCAGCCTCAGCTTTTTACACTCACTCTGTCCATCTCTGATGAAGCCGAACTGGCCCTGCAGCTTTCTCTAGCATCACTACAGTACAGAGCACTTGGGGAGGGCTAGAGAGGTTGGGGACTGGGCGCTGTACACAAGAGCCTGCTGCACACTGAATAGGGACTGTCTACAAATCTTTGTCTGCAAAACTTTGTATGATTCCTTATCAATGGCTGAGCAGAGGCAGTCATTAGAACAATTGTGCAGACAACAGATAGCTTTTTCTCTGTGCCCTTAGCTGTCAGTGTCTCAGGACAGGGAAAAGAAACTTCTCCCCCATGGGGCCCCCTGCTGCTTTTGGGCCCCCCTGCAGCTGCCACCCCTGCAGGGTCTGTTGATACACCCCTGGTGCTGTCTAAACCCTTTATGGGGCTTAATTAGCAAACAGTTACACAAAAGACAAAGGTGCCCATCTGGGGTTTATTTAATAGTAAAGTCATCACAAATCCATTCTTGGTAATCATAATGATATTGAGTTTATTAGAGACACATCCCATAAAAACAATTACAATCTCCCAAAATGCTGCAGATAAATGGCGTCCCTCACAAAATGTGTCCTCGGTGCCAGTTTCTGGGCATCATGGGCGGACCGGGCCTGGGTTCAGCTTCCAGCAGGGCAATGGCCTGAAGCATACTGCTAAAGAAACAATCTAGTGTTTTAAAGGCTAATTCTATTTAAAAATAACACCTTCTGTATGTGTGGGGAGTTGTGCAGAGGCTTACCGCAACTCCTGTGCCCCGGTGTCACCCACTGTTGTACTCCAATTTGCCCCGTTCTTTCCTTCCTGGCAGGCACAGTTGGTGACCTCCGACCCAGACATACTATGTTGCGCATGCGCAGTATGTCTGCTAGGGCGCCTTATGACCACGCTCCCTAGTGACAATATGACATGAGCACGCACACTCAGTTGTAAAGCACCCAAGCGGACATACTGCACATGCTCAGCTTAGTATGTCCAGGATAATGGTCATTGAGCACACTGACCAGGAGGGAAAGAATGAGGCAAAATGGAGGAGAACGGAGGGTGACGCTGGGGCACGGAAGGTGCGGTAAGCCTCTGCACAACTCCCCACACATACACAGAAGGTGGCCTTTTTTAAATAGAATCAGCGCTAACGTATCCTTTAAGGAGAAACATTGAAATGTGTTGGAATGGCCTAGTTAAATTCCAAACCTCAATCCAATAGAGAATCTGTGGTCAGACTTGAAAATTGCTGTTAACAAGTGAAAACCATCGAACAAGAAGGAGCTGGAGCAGTTTTGCCTTGGGGAACGGGCAAATATCCCAGTGGCAAGCTCATAGAGACTTATCCAAATTGACAATAGCTGTAACTGACACAAAGTACTGACTTTGGGGGTGTGTGGGGGGGGGGGGGGGGGGGGAATAGTTATGCACACTGAAGTTTCCAGTTATTTTTTTCCTATTATTTGTTGCTTTACATTAAATGGTGCAAACTCTAAAACAATTCATTTTAATTCCAGTTTGTGAGGCAAAAAAATATGAAAAATACCAAGGGGATGAATACTTTTGCAAGGCACTGTAGTTGTGTCTAGCACTAGCCCTTCTAACAAGTTGTCTGAAGTCCCTTTCTGTTTTCCTGTTGATATCTACAGTGGGTTGCAAAAGTATTCCACATTTTGTCCTATTACTGCCACTGTGCCACAAACATGAATCAATCTTATTGAAATTCCACATGAAAGACCAACACAAAGGGCCTGATTCACAAAGCGGTGATAACTCAGTTATCACGCCTAAAAGACTTTAGGCGTGATAAGCCGTGCACTGCTGAGTTAGCACCGCTTTCGCTCTTTATCGCGCGCAAAGTCCCGCGCGCAAAGTTTTGCGCGCACAATTGCGTAATTCCGCGCGCAGCGCCCATAGGGTTTAATGGGCACATCATGCGAACTGCACCGTGCGCCGGACGATTGCGCGCGCAAAACTTTGCGCGCGGAATTTCGCGTGAGTTTTATTTTATCACGCCTAAACTGAGTTTAGGCATGATAAAGGGCTTTTCACAGGCGTGCAAACACTTTGCACCGCTTTGTGAATCAGGCCCAAAGTGGTGTACACATGAGAAGTGGAACGAAAATCATACATGATTCCAAACATTTTTTACAAATAAATAACTGCAAAATGGGGTGTGCATAATTATTCGGCCCCCTTTGATCTGAGTGCAGTCAGTTGCCTATAGACATTGCCTGATGAGTGCTAATGACTAAATAGAATGCACCTGTGTGTAATCTAATGTCAGTACAAATACAGCTGCTCTGTGAGGGCCTCAGAGGTTGTCTAGGAGAATATTGGGAGCAACAACACCGTGAAGTCCAAAGAACACACCAGACAGGTCAGGGATAAAGTTATTGCGAAATTTAAAGCAGGCTTAGGCTACAAAAAGATTTCGAAAGCCTTGAACATCCCAAGGAGACCTGTTCAAGCGATCATTCAGAAATGGAAGGAGTATGGCACAACTGTAAACCTACCAAGACAAGGCCATCCACCTAAACTCACAGGCCGAACAAGGAGAGCGCTGATCAGAAATGTAGTCAAGAGGCCCATGGTGACTCTGGACGAGCTGTAGAGATCTACAGCTCAGGTGGGAGACTCTGTCCATAGGACAACTATTAGTCATGCACTGTACAAAGTTGGCCTTTATGGAAGAGTGACAAGAGGAAAGGCATTGTTAACAGAAAGCATAAGAAGTCCCGTTTGCAGTTTGCCACAAGCCATGTGGGGGACACCGCAACCATGTGGAAGAAGGTGCTCTGATCAGATGTGACCAAAATGGAACTTTTTGGCCAAAATGCAAAACGCTATGTGTGGCATAAAACTAACACTGCACATCACTCTGAACACACCATCCCCACTGTCAAATATGGTGGTGGCAGCATCATGCTAGGGGGGTGCATCTCTTCAGCAGGGACAGGGAAGCTGGTCAGAGTTGATGGGAAGATGGATGGAGCCAAATACAAGGCAAACTTGGAAGAAAACCTCTTGGAGACTGCAAAAGACTTGAGACTGGGGCGGAGGTTCACCTTCCAGCAGGACAATGACCCTAAACATAAAGCCAGGGCAACAATGGAATGGTTTAAAACAAAACATATCTACCCGTAATGGGGAGAAAAAGTCCCTGCGTCTTATACGGCAAAGGCAGGGAATCCCCGACTTCCACGCGGCCGCCGATACGACCCGCCGACCCGACGCTATTGGGGATTCCCTGCCTGTGTCCTCCCAGCGTCCTCATGTGTCCCCGCTGGCCTGGCCTGTCCCCCGTTTATGTCTCCGGTCCCCCCGCTTATGTCTCCGGGTCCTCTGCAGTCAGCGGCAGCAGCTTACCTCCTCCATCTTGCCCGCGGCGATTGAAGACATCCGGCTTCCCCGTGCGGCTTCCTCTAGTACCGGCTTCTAATGACGCGTCATTAGAAGACGGCACTAGAGGAAGCCGCACGGGGGAAGCCGGATGTCTTCAATCGCCGCGGGCAAGATGGAGGAGGTAAGCTGCTGCTGCCGCTGACTGCAGGGGACCCGGAGACATAAGCGGGGGGGACCGGAGACATAAGCGGGGGGCAGGCCAGGCCAGCGGGGACACATGGAGGAGGTAAGCTGCTGCTGCCGCTGACTGCAGGGGACCCGGAGACATAAGCGGGGGGGAACGGAGACATAAGCGGGGGGCAGGCCAGGCCAGTGGGGACACATAGAGGAGGTAAGCTGCTGCTGCCGCTGACTGCAGGGGACCCAGAGACATAATCAGGGGGGACCGGAGACATAAGCGAGGGGCAGGCCAGGCCAGCGGGGACACATGGAGGAGGTAAGCTGCTGCTGCCGCTGACTGCAGGGGACCCGGAGACATAAGCGGGGGGACCGGAGACATAAGCGAGGAGCAGGCCAGGCCAGCGGAGACACATGGAGGAGGTAAGCTGCTGCTGCCGCTGACTGCAGGGGACCCGGAGACATAAGCGGGGGGACCGGAGACATAAGCGGGGGGCAGGCCAGGCCAGCGGGGACACATGGAGTAGGTAAGCTGCTGCTGCTGCTGACTGCAGGGGACCCGGAGACATAAGCGGGGGGACCGGAGACATAAGCGAGGGGCAGGCCAGGCCAGCGGGGACACATGAGGACGCTGGGGGGGGGGGGAGGCAAGAGGACACAGCAGGGCGACCACAGGGGACAGGAGGACACAGGAGGTGGACCACAGGGTACAGAGGGGACAAGAGGACACAGGGGGGCGACCACAGGGGGGACCAGAGGACACAGGGGGGTGACCACAGGGTACAGGGGGGGGGCAAGAGGACACAGGAGGGGGACCAGAGGACACAGGGGGACCACAGAGTACAGGGGGGGGACAAGAGGACACGGGGACGATCACAGGGGGGACCAGAGGACACGCAGGTGACCACAGGGGGGCAGAGGACACAGGGGGGCAACCGCAGGGGACAGGAGGGAACCAGAGGACACAGGGGGCAACCACAGGGCACAGGGGGGGACCAGAGGACACGGGGGAAACCACAGGGCACAGGGGAGACCAGAGGACACAGGAGGGCAACCACAGGGTACAAGGGAGACCACAGGGGGGTAACTACAGGGGGGGGGACCAGAGGGCACAGGGGGGAGACCAGAGGACACAGGGGGGAGACCAGAGGACACGGGGGGACTAGAGGGCACAGGGGGGAGACCACAAGACACTTAGGGTAGACAGGGTGAGATAAGAGGGCACATGAGGTACACAGGAGGACACCATTTGGGGGGGGTCATGTATAAGACACTCCTGAAATATGGACGCACCAGGTTTAGTTTATATTTTTTTTCCCTGTTTTTTGCCCTCTAAACCTGGGTGCGTCTTATATTCCGGAGCGTCTTATACGGCGCGAAATACGGTATGTGTTAGAATGGCCCAGTCAATGTCCAGATCTAAATCCAATCGAGAATCTGTGGCAAGATCTGAAAACTGCTGTTCACAAACGCTGTCCATCTAATCTGACTGAGCTGGAGCTGTTTTGCAAAGAAGAATGGGCAAGGATTTCAGTGTCTAGATGTGCAAAGCTGGTAGAGACATACCCTAAAAGACTGGCAGCTGTAATTGCAGCAAAAGATGGTTCTACAAAGTATTGACTCAGGGGGTCGAATAATTACGCACACCCCACTTTGCAGTTATTTATTTGTAAAAAATATTTGGAATGATGTATGATTTTCGATCCACTTCTCACATGTACACCACTTTGTATTGGTCTTTCACGTGGAATTCCAATAAAATTGATGCATGTTTGTGGCAGTAATGTGACAAAATGTGGAAAACTTCAAGGGGGCCGAATACTTTTGCAACCCACTGTATGTTAATGAGCTTGTTGAACCGCTAGTCAAATTCAGTGAATTTCCTGAAAAGAAAATAGAAGCCAAAACAGCTTTATGTTTGGGAGAGAAAGCTTCTAAATGGTTTAAAGAGACTCCGTAACAAAAATTGCATCCTGTTTTTTATCATCCTACAAGTTCCAAAAGCTATTCTAATCTGTTCTGGCTTACTGCAGCACTTTCTGCTATCACAGTCTCTGTAATAAATCAATGTATCTTTCTCTTGTCATACTTGTCGGCCTGTGTCTGGAAGGCTGCCAAGTTCTTCAGTGTTGTGGTTCTGCTATGAACTCCCCCTTCCAGGCCCCTCTATGCACACTGCCTGTGTATTATTTAGATGAGTGCATCTTCTCTCTTATCTTTTACAAGCTGGATAAATCGTCCTCTGAGCTGGCTGGGCTTTCACATACTTAGGAAATTCAGACAAGGGCAAAGCTGTTTGCAGGAAGAAACGAGCAGCCTGAAACTTCAGTGCATGAGAGATGCAGGGGGAAAGAAACACACAAATGATCTCTTGAGATTAAAACGGAAGGGTGTATACAGCCTGCTTGTGTATGGATGTATTTTTTATGTGTGGACATACTGTACATCAACCTACTTCCTGTTTTGGTGGCCATTTTGTTTGTTTATAAACAAACTGTTTAAAACTGTTTTTAACCACTTTTAATGCGGCGAGGAGCGGCGAAATTGTGACAGAGGGTAATAGGAGATGTCCCCTAACACACTGGTATGTTTACTTTTGTGCGATTTTAACAATACAGATTCTCTTTAAGTGCTGGAAAGTTTGAAGGGTCATTATTACTTTGTCACAACTGATGTTTATAACGAAGTCTTAAAATGAAGCACTCAAACTGAACATAAAGATATGAGACTCAGATCAATTGTTTAATTTACCTTTAGTAAAACAAATATAAGTATCAAAATCATCTCTTATTTTCACTTCATGTTTGCTTTCGTAATTTAAAAATATTTTGTCCTAATAATAAATTACCACCATAGTGTCCTTGATTGACAACAGGACTAGCTAGATTCAACTGGTGATCACAGATTAGATAAAATGGTAACTAACTATACCTTGAAAAAATATTATCTACTTGGCAATTACAAATTAAAACAAATAGGTTTAAGTTCAAACACTTTTTTGTCATTGTGTAACACAACTAAATTACTGTGGTTCAAGTTTGTGTCAAGGTCCAATTTAAAGTGTGTCATATAGTGGCTGGATAGTGTAATGGTTAAGGGCTCTACCTATGACAACAGGGGACCTAGGTTCAAATCTTAGCTCTTCCTGTTCAGTGAGGAGATCTTGGGCAAGACTCCCTAACACTGCTACTGCCTATAGAGCGTGCCCTAGTGGCTGCAGCGCTGGCACTTTGAGACCGCCAGGAAAAAGTGTTATATAAATGTTCTGTGTCTTGTATAATTGACACTACAATACATGTCTGTAAAGTAAAACAAGTCTATAATGCTTTTATTCAATAGGTGCTGGATTTTGAAGTGGTTCTTATACCACTAAAGGTGTTGAGGAGATTGGATTCCATATGGAAATGTGTCATTTTCGCAAAGACACATATTTTAAACTCTTCACCATGAAACAATCACATTTCGTTAGGTAAAATGGGGCCATGGGCAAAACTGTGGGACCCCTTACATTTTCGTATAGTACAGACAATTACAGTGAACCACAGACGAAGCACCCTCATGTATTTCACCATATATATCGGTGGGAACATTAGAGAAAACACCTACCCTGCTCTCTGTTTCATCCTTTACTGCTCAGCCTACTTGTCATCAGTCCTGTCTTTGAAGTCTTTTCAAGCCCAAGCCTGACCTCGTCTGGCTCTGCTTTCCTGTTCTGTATATTTACAGCATCACAGAGAGCTGTGATGAGATGGGAAGAGCTGCTAATGTAAGGGTATATTGAAAAACAATTGTTTTTATCTACTGTATATTTGTTAGTCATAAGAGGTTTTTATAAATGGTGATTTCATTTTGCACACAGCCCACTAAATAATATGCTTTTCTGATAAATAAAAAAAAAAACCCACAAAAAATGGCACACCAGAGCGGCAAAAACACCAGGTATAGCATTTATTTTGTAAAATCTGTCAGGGGATACAGTATGCTTATTTAGTGCCAAAGCGTTCATCCCTGGTTTCCTTTAATGTGTGAGCTCTACATTGCCTTGATTTGTGGGGCCCCTATGGAGTTTGGGACGGTTGGGCTAGTTTGACCCTATGGAAGCACGGACACTGCCTGCACAGGTTTCGTCGGAGAAAAAAAAATATTGAAAATTATTTACAATGCTGCTTCTATTACTGTCTAGGTTGAAAACACCTCCTTACTAATAGAGAAATTTAGTGTGTAAAACACTTTCCCATACCCGTGAACATTTCTTCCTATAGGCTATTTAGGGTTATGCAAAGCTGTTTACTTAGTTATTATTATAAGTATTAGATGCTCTTCTCTGGCCTATCAACTAAATTAATCATAATTTCTCTCTCTTTCTCTCTCTCTTTGTTTATTTTTTCCAGTTAAAGTGTCTAGTGAAAAAAAATTGTAATGTAAAAAAATACAAGGAATAATGCTTTGCAGATTGCACCTCCTGAAGAGTGATTTATGTTTGACCAAGGCAAAATAAACAACAGATAACTGGAAATACAGTTAAAGTGAAACCACGACATTTAGTAGAATGTAGTAGACCCGTGACAGAGATAAGAAGTAGGTAAGGACAGAGATGGAAGGTATTGGTGGGCAATACCTGGGTATTGCTTTCTGGTTCCCTGGGAGATATAAGGGATTATCCTTGAGGGTTCTGAATTGGGTACAAAATACTTTAAAAGTTTGGGATCGGATAAATAATAAGAGGAAGTGGGTTGCTGAGTGGTCTCCTCTGACTCCTTTGACTGTTTTTTTAATTATTTTATGAGCCAGGGTTAGAATATAATTTTTGTTGGTGCTTGGAATAGAGTGGGTGGGCTCTCAATACCATGTGTTGGATGGTAGATCATTGAAAAGTTTACCTGTATAGCGTGAAGAATATGGTCAGTTCTCATTTGATTTTTGGAGATATAGGCAGTTGGAACATTTTTTTATGCAGATTAAGAATATAAGAACAATTGGTGACCTTTCTAGGTTTGAAAAACTTGTACTCCTAGTCATAAAATCTCCATGTTTTATAAATTGTTACTGGATGATTCTAATGATGATTTTCCTGGTTATTTCTAGAAATGGGAAGAGGATCTGGGAGTTCCAATTAGTGCCTCGCAAAGAGCAAAAATGTGTATTTTATCTCATGTTACTTCCAGAGGCGTAGCTAGGGTTTTCAGTGCCCGGGGACAAAGACCGTTTTTGTGCCCCCCTCCCGAAACAAAATGGGTGTGGCCACTCATCAGAATGTGGTCATAGTCATGGGTGGAGCCAAATGTTATTAAATTAGCCATATGTGCCGCCTTACCCTTTCAGAAAGCCAGATGTGCCCCCTGTTTCCCCCATTTAGATAGCCAGATATGCCCCCCTTTAAATAACCTTTTTTCTGCTGCTAACACTTCTGCGCTCCTCTGCGGAGGGAGGAGGAGAAGCAGGGGCACTTCGGGCAGCCAGCGAGCCACCTTTCATTTATGTGGGGGAGCAACGGGTGTGCTGAGTGCCCTCAAAGTGCTGCGCCCGGGGACACATGTCCCCCCTGGCCCACCCATAGCTACGCCTCTGGTTACTTTAGTGAGCTCTAAGGTGAAGGAAACTCATTTTAAGGTTTTGGCCAGATGGTATAGGACACCTGCTACATATCAGGAGGTTGATGATAAATGTTGGAGGGGCTGCAGTTGTAAGGGTACAGTACAGCACTACATATATTTTGGGGGTGCCCAAGGTTGAGAACTTTTGAATATTATATATATATATACAGGGTATTTATTCACCAAATTAAAAGTGATCCATTAGAGGTGCTGATACACAATTCTTCCATGTCAGTGGGTAGGTATAAAAAGTCTGTGTCACTTCAGTTGCTTATTGCAGCCAAAAGTTTGACTCCAGTTAATGGGAGATGCCGGAATACTCCTTCTCTGCATGATTGGGTCAAAAAGTTGTTGTTAATAAAAGATGCAGAGGAACAGATAAGATAGCTTTACAATTGGATAGGTGGGAGAACTTTTGTTGTAAATGGATGGGTTGGATGGACTTTATGGAGTCGGAAGAATATAGAGAGATCGAGGGATCTGAGAGGGGGGGTGGGGGGGGGGTTGATTATCTTGTTTAATTTTGTTAGTTGTGGTTGTAATATATATATATACAGTGGTGTGAAAAACTATTTGCCCCCTTCCTGATGTCTTATTCTTTTGCATGTTTGTCACACTTAAATGTTTCTGCTCATCAAAAACCGTTAACTATTAGTCCAAGATAACATAATTGAACACAAAATGCAGTTTTAAATGATGGTTTTTATTATTTAGTGAGAAAAAAAACTCCAAATCTACATGGCCCTGTGTGAAAAAGTGATTGCCCCCCTTGTTAAAAAATAACTTAACTGTGGTTTATCACACCTGAGTTCAATTTCTGTAGTCACCCCCAGGCCTGATTACTGCCACACCTGTTTCAATCAAGAAATCACTTAAATAGGAGCTATCTGACACAGAGAAGTAGACCAAAAGATCCTCAAAAGCTAGACATCATGCCAAGATCCAAAGAAATTCAGGAACAAATGAGAACAAAAGTACTGTAAATGAGATCTATCAGTCTGGTAAAGGTCATAAAGACGTTTCTAAAGCTTTGGGACTCCAGCGAACCACAGTGAGAGCCATTATCCACAAATGGCAAAAGCATGGAACAGTGATGAACCTTCCCAGGAGTGGGCGGCCGACCAAAATTACCCCGAGAGCGCAGAGAAAACTCATCCGAGAGGCCACAAAAGACCCCAGGACAACATCTAAAGAACTGCAGGCCTCACTTGCCTCAATTAAGGTCAGTGTTCACGACTCCACCATAAGAAAGAGACTGGGCAAAAACAGCCTGCATGGCAGATATCCAAGGCGCAAACCACTTTTAAGCAAAAAGAACATTAAGGCTTGTCTCAATTTTGCTAAAAAAACATCTCAATGATTGACAAGACTTTTGGGAAAATACCTTATGGACCGATGAGACAAAAGTTGAACTTTTTGGAAGGTGCGTGTCCCGTTACATCTGGCATAGAAGTAACACAGCATTTCAGCAAAAGAACATCATACCAATAGTAAAATATGGTGGTGGTAGTGTGATGGTCTGGGGTTGTTTTGCTGCTTCAGGACCTGGAAGGCTTGCTGTGAAAGATGGAACCATGAATTCTACTGTCTACCAAAAAATCCTGAAGGAGAATGTCCGGCCATCTGTTCGTCAACTCAAGCTGAAGCGATCTTGGGTGCTGCAGCAGGACAATGACCCAAAACACACCAGCAAATCCACCTCTGAATGGCTGAAGAAAAACAAAATGAAAACTTTGGAGTGGCCTAGTTAAAGTCCTGACCTGAATCCTATTGAGATGTTGTGGCATGACCTTAAAAAGGTGGTTCATGCTAGAAAACCCTCAAATTAAGCTGAATTACAACAATTCTGCAAAGATGAGTGGGCCAAAATTCCTCCAGAGCGCTGTAAAAGCCTTGTTGCAAGTTATCGCAAACGCTTGATTGCAGTTATTGCTGCTAAGGGTGGCCCAACCAGTTATTAGGTTCAGGGGGCAATTTCTTTTTCACACAGGGTCATGTAGGTTTTGAGGTTTTTTTCTCACTAAATAATAAAAAAACATCACTTAGAACTGCATTTTGTGTTAAATTATGTTATCATAGACTAATAGTTAACGGTTTTTGATGAGCAGGGACATTTAAGTGTGACAAACATGCAAAAGAATAAGAAATCAGGAAGAGGGCAAATAGTTTTTCACACCACTGTGTATATATATATATATATATATATATATATATATATATATATATATATATATATATATATATATTTACTAAAATGAATTATATGAAAAAAAAATAATGTAGTAGACCCAATTTAACTTTAATTATCCTGGTTTCGGCATCAGAAACACTTCCTTTATGTATATATTAATGCATATTGGTATGTAATCCCGCTGTCCCAGTGATGTTTTAGCCAGGGTTATAATGTCACAAAGCCTACACCTCCCAATGCACTCTGGGAGACCAGGTGTTGTTTCTGCTCTCTTTGAAACACGCAACAAAACAAACATTCCACACTGATGCACCTACCAGCAGTAAAGATGTCACCACCTGTGATAAATTTAAGAATGTAAATATGGATGAGGAAAGATTTTACAATGGGCAAACACTAACTAAATCATTTCTAAAGTAATATTGTAAAAAATAAGCAATTTTATTCTTTAAGTTTATTCAGTAAAGATCCTCTTTAAAGTGAACCAAGCACTATTTTTAGCACCCAGGGCATCTCAATAGCACATTAAAAATACATGCCAATAATTTGGCTCATTAATAATTTACCTCTTCTTGTTACTTTTAAAAGTTCCGCAGATGCTTCTTACCCTACTTTCACAGCCTGCCAACCACAGAAATTTCAGGCAGATTAGGACTGATTATTATAATACAATTATAATTATTGTAATTATATTATTGCACTAATTAGCAGAAGTTTTCATTAGCGGGGGGTGGGACATACAACACTGTGCTTTAAAGAGTTTAGAGAAGTCACATATGCTATCTTCACATCTTCTCCTTGATAAATAATAGGCAGCTAGAAGGGGAGGGGGAAACATTGCAGCTCCTATAGCTATTAGAAACCAGAAAAAAATAGCCCTTGGTTCCTTTTAAGTAAATACCTCTTTAAATAAGGAATTGCCATTTTACCTCCCCTCAAATGGAACCTCCCATTAAGTTAAATATTACAATGAGAGTGACAACGTTTAAATCAGACAGTCTTAGGCTTAGTTCACACCAAATATCGCAGTCGGTAGCACTTAGCAATTGCAATTTTCAGAGCGACTTTTGAATGAATGTGTGTTTTTACACATTCATTCAAGCTGAATCGCTCCAACAGAGGCGGGACAAGGTCCTCCAGCACCCAAGGCTGAGACACCAAAGTGCGCCCTTCCATCCCTGCCACCCCAGCCATCACACACTGATTGCAATTAGACTAAGAGGTGCCACAGGGCCCACAACCTCACCAACACCTTAATATCTAGTTATCTGGCTTGCAATCACTGCCATGTATCCCCTTTTCTTATTTCTTTCTGCTTCCAACACAATTAGGAATGACAGCTGAATGAATTGTGCGCCCCCTCCTACACTGCGCCCTGAGGCTGGAGCCTCTCCAGCCTATGCCTCGGCCCGGCCCTGCGCTCCAACAAAATCACAACGCTGCTGTTGGAAAACCCTCATAGGGATTGATTAGCCAAGCCCTTTTTTGAAATCATGGGCGTACTGAAAAGCACTCAGAAGTGCTCTTGGTGTGAACCAGCCCTAAAAGTGCATCCCCAGAGACAATGGGCCATATACTATCCACTTTCCTCCTCAGTTTTATCTCATCTAAAAAAAATAACTTTCTAGCACTTACCAATTGAAGAAGTAATAAAGAGTAGGTAAAAAAGTAATATTATTATTATAGTGATTTTATTTCAGATTTTATGCATCCCAGAATCTTATTTGCTTTAGCGACTGCTGCTTGGCATTGAATATGGGTGTTTAACTTGTTATCAACCGGTATTCCCGAGTCCTTCTCCAAGTCTGATGTTCCCAGCTGTAGGCCATTTATCTTACCTGTTGCCCTACCATTGGCACATCCAAGATGCATGCCCTTACATTTATCCACATTCATTTTCATCTGCCATCTGTCCATAAAGCTATGCTGTTGAGATCCTGCGCTGATTCAATAATGTCCTCACCGGAGACTAACTAGATGCTGGGTAGCAGGAAGTTTTTGAAGTATGTTATCGTTTTGGAAGCTTGCAACGTTAGTTTTTGTCATATTATTTTGTTTGTATGTACAGATTTTACGTTATAAAAGATATTATCATTTCTATGTGTAAAAGGGTGTTTCTGCAAGGAGAGTGGTTAGGGTTAGGCACCACCGGGGGTGGTTATGGTTAGGCCCTACCAGGGGGGCTGTAGGGGTTAGGCAACACCGGGAGTGTGTGGTTAGGGTTAGGCAACACTGGGAGTGTGTGGTTAGGGTTAGGAATCACCAGGGGGTGGTTAGTGTTAGGCACCATCGGGGGGTTAGGAACCACCAGAGGGGGGGTGGTTAGGGTTAGGCACCACCGGGGGGTGGTTAGGGTAAGGCACCACTAGGGGAGTGATTAGTTTTAGGCACCACCAGGGGAGGGTTCTATGTGATAGTAGAGTTGGGTTAAGCTGTATTGTTGAAATACGTAACAATTTTTAACATTCATACATTTTCGTTATCAACTCACATCTGTTTTAAAGCAGTATTTATCATTAACCAATTTCGTTAACGATATTTATTGTTATTGAGATTTCATTATCTTTTTTCCTGGCACCCTTTTTCAAGCACGCAGATGCTGCTTTCTACAGGAACATGCCACCGGCTGCATAGATAAAGTAATTGAGAAGTGTTCATGTTCAATATTTCATATTTCCATTGTCCAAAAAAAAGTTATAAATAATTTTTAAATGCAATTATAGTTTATAGCAACAAAGTAATTCTGTTATTCATACCACCCTGAAAAAAGTACCTAGAGATATTCAGTTGTGTTCAGCAGGTTTTCCCTCTAGCCCCTGTGAGTTCAGCTAACACATCCATGACCATTTCTCTGCTCTGAGAAACTATAGCTGGTCGCTGTTGAGCAAACACTCGGGTCTTGGCCTGTGTGTCCTCATTGGACAGGCCTCGCCGCACCGGTTCCAAACCTCAGATGAGAAACAAAACATTGGCAAAGCCACTCCGAAAAGAGAAAAATGATTTCATCCGAGTTTGAAAAGCCAAAACACACAATACTTTGTCCATTTGGGGTTTATTTTAAATTAATTATTACATGTTCTCTTCTTTTTGAGGAACATGAAACAAGATGTATAGGGTTGCATAGCGAATGACGGGGAAGCAGAAAAAGTTTGATGGCACGTAATCAAACCTTCCCCTCTATCAAAGAAACCTTCGTGGCGCAGGTTCAAACTTATCGGAATTCATTTATGTCTATATACATATTTTATTTTTTTTCTTCTTCTCCAAGTTAAGCACCTGAGTTGCAAGTGCACTCACACGGTTCCAGACGTGGAGGGCCAGCCAAGAAGCACCGAGTTTGTGGTCGCAAGCTTGAAGTAGTTAGTCTATTGTGCAAGTCTTTCCAATTATCCAAGTAACCAGGTCTGTATGTGTTTAGCTGAAGAAATGTGGTTGTGACGCCTGACTGATTTATTTTCCTGCTTGGTCTCTATCCCCACGCATAGCTTCATGTCAAAGCTTGGTATATTTACGTTCCATGACTTGTACGCACACAAGACATGCCAAAGCCTTTGCAGAAGAAGGTATGTCATTGAAAAGTTTTTGGAAGGCTGGAAAATATGCAGGAGGAAGATCTGACAAGTGGATCTGGTACATCTGTCTCCTGGCCCAACCTTCAGAGATGTGGTTGGAGCCTTTGGTAACATTTAGAATTGTCAATCACAGAAGCTCCTTCAGGCTCTTTCCAAGCAGGTGGTGTGCGTCTGGCTCTCCACTCTTTAAGGTATATTTTATACCCCCAGAGTCAATGAGTATTGCGCTGACTTTTTGATCTATCACAGGATGTCATGCAGCATTTATCACTGTGATTTGTGACATCTTCCTTTCAAGCATCAAACATGTGTGCCACAGGAAGCACAACGCAAGCAGCGGGAGGGAAATAGAGATGTTAGCTGTGGAATGACCTGTCTACTGAATTGCTTGCACCCCTTGCATGTGATGGGTAATTCAACTTCCATACAGAAATGTACAGTATATAACATGTCCCCAGACACATTTTAGTAATCAGTGTCAATTTCACTCTACAGTGTCAATAAGCAGAGATCAGCACAGACTGCAACTTGTTTACAATAAGTACAGGCAAAGTGCAGCACCTTATAAAGTACATAGTAGGGCTGATAGGCTGTGCTTATTAAAATTCATATTTATATTAACTTGTCATTATTGACATAAGCCGCCTCTATTTTTCTATCTTTAGCTGTTTTTAACTCAGTTTTTGTCTACTTCTGGGCACCTCTAACCCTGTTTGTGCTTTCCCCCCTCCACTGGGAGGGGTGTAAGGTTGTACCTAGTGGTTGTGCCATCGATAGGAACTTTTGTTGTTTTTCCCAAGAATGCGACCTCATCCAGTGAAGTTTGGGTTATAGATCTTCACCTTCTTTCAGCGGTTGGTTGCCCCCTATGCAACCTTTTTTTGTGAGTAACTTAATTCCTTTTGTTTTCTATCACTCTTCTTTTGACATACTGCAGCTTTTGGGCTCTCGTTGTCTCTATGTTCTTCTTCTTTAGGGTATTTGGTCACCCTTCCTTGCTGTACATTAAAGCGAACATGAGCCGAATCTTGGGTTCAAAATCTGAAACTTATTATTTAGAGAGGGAACCCTCAGGATCTTAATGAGGCTTCCCTAGGTTGTAACAAGCCCCCCCATTGCTGAGCACAGTTCCTCTTCCTGGTTCAAGTGTGCCCCTGGCTCTGTGCTACTACACATGCGTGGGCAGGCTCAGTTGGCCATTGCACGCACTTAATCCAGGAAGAGGAGCTGCATGGCCCCGATGTGATTAGCGCTAATCTTCCAGCAGGCCGCGCTCAGCAACGGGGACGACAGAGTAGCTAAGGAAGCCTCAATAAGATCCTGAAGCTTCCCTTTCTTAAGATAAGTATGTGAAGCTCGGGAACACTTTAAAAGACTTAAAGAAATATCACCTACTGCTCAGGCATGTCCATACTCACGCAGGCACAGTTCGACCACGCTCGTGCATGAAGAGAATCATGGCCACGTAACATATCCAACAACCTCTTGTCGGATGTGTTTTGGGAATCCACACCTGACAACGATGTAGACTAGGAGAATGTGGAATCCTCTTCATAGGAAGGTTTCCCCTTTTTTTTTATCTTGCCTCGGGGGTACATTTTAAGCTTCATAAAAACTCTAGCCTGAACTCGAAGCAGCCTTTTAACGCCATCTCAGACAAGAATCTAGTGTGTGTCCAGGTGTCCTCCAAGGATAGGAAAAGCAGATTGCTGTCCTCCTAACCCCATCTGCTAGTCAGTCTGGTGTGCACTACTCTGTTATCCCTCCTCCCTTCCCCATAGCAACAGTACGCATCGCTCGGCTGAAGCTGCGTGACACATTTATATGAAATTGTGCCATAACTGTGACCCTAGGGATTGGATGCCTATTGCATGTGTTATATACCTTTACTGCCCTTTCAACGTGGATTGCAGGGCTTAGAAGACTACCTTAAATTGTACCTGAGATGTCAGATTAAAAAGATTTGATACTTACCCGGGACTTCCTCCAACCCCATGAGCATGGATGCGTGCCACACCGTACTCCCGAGTGGTTCAGCTGCAATCACTCCCGGTAATCTTGCTCAGTCGCACCAGTCGCCGCTTCTGCGCATGTGGCTGGATCCAACAATCTCAGGTTTCCTTTAAAGTAATACTGAAGCTACCTGAAAAAAGTTAGATACTTACCTGTGGAAAGGGAAGGCTCTGGATCCCATAGAGCCTTCCTCGTTCTCTCTCCGTACCCTCGGTCCACCGCTGTCCATGGTCAAATACGCCCTCAGGAGTCCTCAGAAGGCTTTAGAAGCACTCTTGTCCTTCAAAGGAATACTGTAGGGGGGTCGGGGGAAAATTAGTTGAAGTTAACCGGGGCTTCTAATGGTCCCCCGCAGACATCCTGTGCCCGCGCAGCCACTCACCGATGCTCCGGCCCCGTCTCCGGTTCACTTCTGTAATTTCAGACTTTAAAGTCTGAAAACCACTGCGCCTGCGTTGCCCGGTCCTCGCTCCCGCTGAGGTCACCAGGAGCGTACTGCGCAGGCACAGACCATACTGGGCCTGCACCGTGCGCTCCTGGTGACCTCAGCGGGAGCGAGGACCGGGCAACGCAGGCGCAGTGGTTTTCAGACTTTACAGTCTGAAATTCCAGAAGTGAACCGGAGGCGGGGCCGGAGCATTGGGGAGTGGCTGCGCGGGCACAGGATGTCTGCGGGGGACCATTAGAAGCCCCGGATAACTGCAACTCATTTTCCCCTGACCCCCCTACAGTGTCTCTTTAAGTGCTTCCAAAGACAGGTGACTCGATACTGTGCGGTACGGAGCCACCCGTCTTTGGAAGTACTTGAGGACACGAATGCTTCTGAAGCCTTCTGAAGACTCCTGAAGGTGCAAAACTTCAATGGGGACAACGGTGGAAGAAGGGCATGAACAGCGGACCTTCCCCCTCCATAGGTTAGTAACTATTTTTCTTAGGGTGGCTTCAGTATTGCTTTAAGAGATCCATATTTTGCCCATTATTTTGTTAAGCTTTTCTGTGTGTGCTATATGCCGACATGAAGGTGTTTCATTAATACTGGGTAATCTTCCCTCTATCCGAGTTTGTCTTAAATAAATGGGAATTAAAGCAAATGTTGCCTAGCTGTAAAAATTCTGAAAGGCGGTAATGCTAGCCATGAGCTCAGGTGCTGATCCCCTGCTTATGGGGAAACTTAGAACATTATCAATCATTCGCACACGTTTATGGGAAGAAAACTTCATCTTCGCAAACACATTTTTTTTACAGTTTCATAAACAGCGTGAGCGAGACCAGATAATATCAATTAGTCTGAGGTGTCTCCCGAAAGCTGTCAGGCGGCGTGTCTTTGCCCGGAGCGGGGGGAATTATAACGAGCCGTATCTAAGCATTCTTCAGCTTTGTGGTGGACGTTCCGCAAGGTAACTGATGACAAAAGATCTCAATGCAGGTGTTGGCATAATGGTAGAAATAGCTCCAAGTGTCTGAACTGTGTTAGAAAAAACAATCTTACACTCCCAGTTGCTAGGCTGCCAGAACTTTGATATTGTATATATTTTTTTTATTTCAACAAAAGGGTGATATTTCATTGTTTACTAATGGTCTCTGTTTAAAATAACCCTGTAAAAAAATCCCTAGTCTGTGGCACAGCTTGATTCCATTTGTGGAGGAGCTGCTGTTAAAGTGCACCTTACTCCAGAAGGGGTTTCAAATAAAGGCCCGTACCCACCTCACGATTTGACCACGATTCTTCCAATGATCAGCATTTTTTTTGAGCGACGAATGATCGGTTCACGTGACTTGGGTACGGGCTCTCGATTAGGCAAATTATGCTTTGCAATTTGCGGCAATAATGACCATCACAGTGGATCGGACCTTTAAGATCTCCGAGGACCCCGATGACTCCCAAGCAAATCATTTGAACTCTTGTTCATGCACGTTGTGTGCCATCGTTTGATGTTGCTTGCTCGTGGGGGAAGGAAGATGAATCGGGAAACCTTGTCCATCAGGAGTGAGGTTCCCCGATTCATCACCAGGTGTGTATTCTGCTTTAGAAGTCAGAATGACTACACAGTAATTCAGCTTAACTGGACTTAAAGGAATACTATCGATACCCAAGTGTTCTAAAATGACAGTGTGCAAATAATGTCTAAGTAGCTGTGTAAACATTTTCCTACTTTTCATGTTAAATATCAGAAGCAAAAGCTGTAATTTATTTAGGGTAGGATTTAGCTATATTGGGACAAATAAATTGCAGAAGGGGTGTCTGCTTCAATGCTCTGGTAAAAGCAGCAGATTTCTGGCAGCACTACAGGACAATTACTTGACTCAAATGGTAACGGAACCAACTAGGGGGAATGCGTTACTGGATCTGATCATTTCTAATAGACCAGATAATGTATCAAATGTGAAGGTTCAAGAACAGTTGGGAAATAGTGATCACAACATGATAACGTTTGATCTGGTGACTGATAGGCCATGGGGCAGCGGAACCACTAAAACTATGAATTTTAGAAAAGTAAAGTTCAATCAAATTAGGCAGGCACTAAGTTTGGTGAACTGGGATAATGTACTACAAGGGGAAGACACTGAAGGGAAATGGCAAGCTTTTAAACTTATACTCAATCAATATTGTAGTATGTACAGTATATCCCATATGGAAACAAAATATCTAGGAATAAAAAAGGCCTCTATGGATGAATAGAAAGGTTAAAGATAAAATGAAGAGGAAAAAGAATGCCTATAAGGTCTTAAAACAGGAGGGGACCGAGGCTACACTATGCAATTATAAGGAGTGCATTATAAATTGTAAAAAAAGAAATTAGGCAGGCAAAGATTGAAGCTGAAAAACAAATCGCTATGGATATCAAACCTAACCCAAAAAAGTTTTACAAGTACATTAACTCTAAAAAAAGAAAGGTTGACTGTATAGGACTCCTAAAGGATGAGGGTGGGAACTCAATGGTGGATGACCAAGGTAAGGCAGAGTTATTAAATGCTTTCTTTGCTTCTGTCTTCACAAAAGAAACAGCACTGTTGCAAACTACAGAGGCGGAAGAGTCTCAATCTTCTAACTGTAATATTAAATACTTAACGCAGGAAGAAGTGAAGGCAAGACTAAATAAATTAAAAATAGACAAGGCACCTGGCCAGGATGGCATACATCCTCGGGTCCTAAGGGAATGAAGTTCAGTTATAGATAAACCCCTTTATCTTATCTTTTGTGACTCTCTTGCAACTGGCAGAGTCCCAGTGGATTGGCGTACAGCCCACGTTTTCCCATTATTTAAGAAAGGCAAAAAATCAGATCCGGGAAATTATAGACCTGTAAGCTTAACATCAGTTGTATGCAAACTATTTGAGGGGTTACTAAGAGATACTATACATGACTTCATACTAGAAAATAATCTTATTTCTCAGCATCAACATGAGTTTACTAAAGACAGGTCCTGTTTGACTAACATGCTCAGCTTTTATGAGGTAGTGCAGTGATGCCCAACCTTTTTTTGCCCGAGGGCCGGACTTCATATCAAGATAAATTTTGCGGGCCGGAACACATACATACAAAATTTTAAATATAAATATTCAACATTTTTCTAGTAACTGTTAACATGGTGTTGGAAAAGGAAAGTTCACGGCAAACCAAGAATTGTTGTACTCATCATTTGATGTCCATTTTCTGGGGTACCTGGGTGTATATGCAGAGGCTCTCTGGGTGATCCCCCACCCAGCACAAGTGCTTCGTGAGCTGCGGGGTGTTGAGGCCTACTCTTCAGTAGAAGCCGGGGACTCAATTAGTTGCCGCAGGTGAAGGTCAGCATGGAACAAAGTTTTTTTTTTACAGCTTTGCCCGGCTGGTAGGTTGTGTGATGTCACACTGTCCCCTGAGATGAGAGGCCGGAGCAGTGGCAAAGCATTTAGGAGAGGATAGCTGGAGCACGTTAGGAGAGCCGAAGCAAGAATCCGTGCTGAGGAGGAGGATCGGGGTTTGTTCCATAGGTTTACACAGCGGACTCGGGTTCTCTGCAGTAGCTCTGTGATAGTTAGAGACTCTCGCCCATTGGTTATGCAGGAACCTCCCTCCAATAGAAATAAGGCTGATTCTTATTGGAGGGGGGTTCCTGCAGCAACCAATGGACGAGGTTTTCTAACTATCACAGCGCTACTGTGGAGAATGCGAGTACGCTGTGTAAACCTATGACACAATCACCGATCTTCCTCTTCAGGACACTTCTGTGGGCCACAAAAGTCGGCTTCGTGGGCCACAAATGGCCCGCGGGCCTTAGGTTGGGCACATCTTTAGGTAGTGAATGTTAATATGGATATTGGGAATGCTGTAGATGTGATATACTTGGACTTTGCAAAGGCCTTTGACACTGTTCCCCACAAAAGTCTGGTGCAAAAGGTGAGGATGCAAGGACTGGGGAAGAGTCTGTGTGCATGGATAGGGAACTGGCTAATGCACAGAAAACAAAGAGTTGTGGTCAATGGATCGTACTCAAAATGGGAGACTGTTAGCAGTGGGGTACCACAGGGGTCTGTTCTGGGTCCAGTGCTCTTCAATTTATTTATTAATGACCTAGTAGATGCAGTAGTGAGCAATGTTGCTATTTTTGCAGATGATACAAAATTGTGCAGAATCATCAACTCTCAGGAAGATAGTGTCATATTGCAACAGGATCTGGATAGGATGGCTATATGGGCACATACAGTACATGGCAGATGAAATTCAATGTTGAAAAATGTAAAGTCATGCATTTTGGACGTACTAATGGTCTAGCACCATGCAAAATAAATGGGATACAGTTGGGGACATCAAACTTGGAGAAGGACTTAGGAGTACTCATCGACAACAAGTTAAATAATCATACTCAATGCCAAGCAGCTGCAGCTAAAGCTAACAAAATTTTGGGATGCATTAAAAGGGAAATAAAAACTCGAGATGCTAGCATAATATTGCCCCTGTTTAACTCTCTAGTAAGGCCACATCTGGAATATGGAATTCAGTTCTGGGCACCACATTACAAAAAAGATATTGCAGTTTTAGAGCAGGTGCAGAGACGAGCAACAAAATTGATACGTGGGATGGAAGGTCTCACTTACCAAGAAAGGTTAGATAAACTGGGTTTATTTAGTCTAGAGAAAAGACGCCTTAGAGGGGATCTAATTAACATGTATAAATACATCAGAGGGCAATATAATAGCTTGGCGGATGAGCTTTTTGTCCCTAGGCCTTCTCAAAGGACTAGAGGACATGACCTGCGCATGGAGGAAAACCGTTTTAGCCATTTATTTAGGAAAGGGTTCTTTACAGTAAGAGTGATTAAGATGTGGAATGCATTGCCACAGGAAGTCATTATGGCAAACTCTATACCTGCATTTAAAGGGGGCTTAGATGCTTTCCTTGCGTTGAAAGACATCCATAGCTACAATTACTAGGTAATGCCTAATGATGTTGATCCAGGGATTTTATCTGATTGCCATCTGGAGTCGGGAAGGAATTTTTCCCTTTAGGGGCTAATTGGACCATGCCTTGTAAATGTTTTTTCGCCTTCCTCTGGATCAACAGGGATATGTGAGGGAGCAGGCTGGTGTTGTACTTTATACTGGTTGAACTCGATGGACGTATGTCTTTTTTCAACCAAAATAACTATGTAACTATGTAACTGTGTAATGCACAGCCAGAGTTGCATATCAGACTACAGAAAGCAAATATCAAACATATCAAACTCTGAAAGCAAAAACAGTATGAAAAAGCTGTGACAATTAGTTACATTTCCTCTGCTCTCTTCAGACAGGTCAGTCAGAAACACAGGACACAGGAACTGCAGCTGTTGGGAGCTCTCTTCTCTGTCACACACAGAGCTACACATAGAGTTAACTGATCAAGTGTGAGGGGAATTTCCCCTCTCCTCATGGCTCAGTCAGTCGTCAGTTTTGGCGTCAGTAAAGTTTGAATGTATTTTGATAACAGTAAACAAAGAAGTTGCTACTAAAATGTATACACCAGTACTTAGCAGCACTTCCCAAACAATTCCTGTGTCAATTGAAAAAAATATGTGAATCGATAGTATTCCTTTAAACTATCCCACAATACCATTATTAGGTAGCCTTTGGGCTCCCAGCTATCGGTATTACTTAGCCTTTGGGATGCTCTTCTACCCAGATTTTGGTATTAGGTAGCCTCTGGTGAAGATCCTGATGGTCACACTTGTTCTACGATCCTTGTAAGATGGGCCCCCAGGCTGGCAATGGAAGGGTTGTGAACCCGTGCCGAACCGAGGCATAGGCTGACCCATTAGGTCGCTTTCCTCAACTGCACATCCCCTTGCCATCACGCTTAACTCTCCAGGTTTCCTAGCTGCTTCTCCGGGCTTTTTATTCTCAGTGCTGCTTAGCTCCGTCTGTGGCTTAAGCCAGGGTCTGTCATTGGGAGCCTCATCGGTACTTGCCGGTGAGTCACATGACGAGAGACACCAGTTGCAGCCATAAAGGACACTGGACACTAGGGCCTTGATTCACTAACCGGCACTAAGCCGGTTAGTGTGCCTTATCACTTAGTGGGCACAAACTACAGCACTAACCTTATCTGAGTTAGTGTGCCTTATCTGAGGTTAGTGTGCCTTATCTGAGGTTAGTGTGCCTTATCTGAGGTTAGTGTGCCTTATCTGAGGTTAGTGTGCCTTATCTGAGGTTAGTGTACCTTATCTGAGTTAGTGTGCCTTATCTGAGGTTAGTGTGCCTTATCTGAGGTTAGTGTGCCTTATCTGAGTTAGTGTGTCTTATTTGAACTTAGTGCCCCTTAAGTTGCTTTGTGCACACTAAAAGATGCACAAAGCTACATCGCGCACTGCACCGCGCACAGCGTAATGCGTCGATCTTTGCACACAGTGCGACGATAACGTCACACCCGCTATACTGTATATGATGCGACTATAAGGTCGCATAGGATGCGACGATAATGGTGCACTGATGCGCCGTTTAGGTCGCATCCTATGTAAGGTCGCATCATGTACAGTATAGCGGGTGCAATGTTATCGTGCAGTGCGCGATGTAGCTTTGTGCATCTTTTAATGTGCACAAAGCTACTTAAGGGGCACTAAGTTCAGATAAGGCACACTAACCTCAGATAAGGCCCACTAACTCAGATAAGGCCCACTAACTCAGATAAGGCACACTAACTCAGATAAGGCACACTAAGTCAGATAAGGCACACTAACCTCAGATAAGGCACACTAATTCAGATAAGGCACACTAACCTCAGATAAGGCCCACTAACCGACTTAGCGCCGGTTAGTGAATCAAGCCCCAGGTGGCTCTGAAGAGAAGAAGCTGGAGATGGAACCTGGAGGGGTGAGTGACACTGCTCCACTCACAGCTGGGGGGAGAGCAGGCTACCTATACACTTTGGAATCTCAGCCTCTGGTCCCGGAAGACCTTGTCCCGGCCCTGTTGTGAACATTAAGGTGCCCCATCAAAGTTTTGCTGGAGGGCCCCATGATTTTTAGTTATGCCCCTGGGGGTTATGTTTTTAAAATGATACACATGTATTTCATTTATAACTACATCCTCAGCCATTCTCTTTAGATGACAAGCACTAATAACTTATATCTATGTCATGAGACAGAAATGTAGGTTATCTATGCAGTCATCAACTGATTCCAGGCCATTCTCAGAAACAACATCCATGAAACAGACATGGGACATAAGAGAAAAAAGCATTGCCCATAAAATGACACTGATGTATCAGCTCTGCCTGAGCTCTAGCCCCGTCCTCTCTGTTCATTTTCACCACCACTAATTCCCAGGTTGTCCTATTCGTTCGCTCGTAGCTGGATTGTTTCAATACTTCCTTAGACAGCTCATTCATATCTGTTTAATCGTTCACCTTAGCCCATTGGTTCAACCAGCAAGATGTAAGAGGTCTTCGCTCAAACATAATCAATGACCTAACCTCAACCACTAGAGGCCAAGCATTATGTCGACTCACGAATGACACTAAGCTATTACAGAGCCCATTCTCTACTAACACCCCTGTTGTTTCATATCTTCTGTTCCAGGACTTCAGTGTTTTTCACTTGCTCAGTCTTGGCAGAATGAAGCATTGCATGTGCGCTCTCCCAAAAATAACACCATTGCGTATCTGCGCGGAGGAGCGCGGTGCCAAAAGTACAAGGTAATATATTTGGCGACGGAGAGGGCAGCTTAATAAATATGGTCGCAAATAAATCATACTGCCACAATTATAATGTTGTTGCTGCATTCAGGCTATTTAAAGTGGAATTGCTGTCTGGTATAGCATGAACAAAACACTTTGTGTTGCACACCAGTATTTGTCAAAATGTAAAGTCCTGCGTGTAATCGTCATGTTTCCTCCTGAGCGCCAGTACAGCTATTGCTGGGAGCAGTCATTGTAGGGAAATGATATATGTTGTTTAGCTGCACAGAGAGAAAAACAGCAATCTACTGCTTTTGATCAGTGCTGCTGGCCCATCAGTCATGCAGTTAACATCCTTGTGGTGTTTGATCTGCAAACAGTCTTATTTCCTCCACTTCGTAGATGGGTGGGTGGGGCAGCCCATGCACCGTAGTCCATGACTGAGTGACTTTTTTTGGGGTTAACAATGGCACAAAGGAGGGGACCAAAAGGACACAGAGGCAACTTAGATTCTTCAGAAAGCTGGAAGAAACCTCAGGTAAGTACAACTGAACTTTGTCTCCCTCACTTACCAGTTCCTTTAACTTATTAAAGAGAATCTGAGATAAGGTGAATATGGAGGCTACCATTATTATTTGCTTGTAAGAATGGCAATAAACAATGATGCAGCTAGAGCAATCAAAGCCCAAAGTCAGAACAGAACATCAGATCTGCAGACTCACTTTGGGTCAGAAGCGGAAGATCAGGGCAATACTGGCATTTTTTTACATAGAAAATATATTGTAAGCTCGCAAGGGAAGGGACTTCCTCCTATTGTTAAATATTTTGTTGCAATTTATCATATGTGCACCAATTCTAGTGATAGCTCAAACCACACATTCACTATGTATGTATTTGTACTTGTATTGCTGGATTGTCATAATCGTACAGTGTCTTCTCATGTACATATGTTCTCCAGTATTTTCTTTGCCCTGTGTACAGCACTACAGAAGATGTTGGCGCTATATAAACAAAAAATAATAATAGAGCAAGCAATAACGTCTTGTGTATTCCCACAATCGTGGGTTTCCTGCTATAAGGGAAATTGAAACAACTTGATGGGCCTGATTTACTAAGGCATCTCCAGAGATTTCCAAACATCTCCACTGGAGATGTCAAAAGTAATCCAACAAGTCTGGGCTGGATTTATTAATAACTAGCTGATTGCCCGGCGTTGCCCGTGTATGTATTTGGCTGGTGTTGGCTCCGCCTACTTTTTCTATCCCTAACACACAATTACTCACTGACCAAGTTTGTGAACTTTGCGGCCTTTGGTATCAATAATCTGCATTGAAATGAAACAAATCTGATTGGCTGTGTGTGGCTCCACCCCCTTTTCTGAAATTGAACCCCAGTTACCAACTGCACCAGGTTTGAGGCCTGCGCCATCAACAGTTCAAGAATGGTAGCAATTAAATATTCCCCTTGAAAAGCAACAGGTGAAGTTTGATTCACTTTTGTAGGCTCCACCCACTTTTCTGAATATTAATCCCAGTCACCCTGTGACCAACTGTGCAAAGTTTAAAAACCCTGCCATTAACAGAATGGCTGCAGTTTACATTTTCCCAGTGAAATTTGTATTTGTCTTCACCCACTGATGACCCGGCATTTCCCGGGTATGTATTTGACTGGTGTTGGCTCCACCCACTTTCTAACCCTAACACACAAACACTCAATGACCAAGTTTCTGAGCTTTGGGGTCCTTGTCCTTGGCATCAATAATTTGTATATTCCCATAGAAATTAAACAAATCAGATAGGCTGTTTGTGGCTCCACCCCTCTCCAGCATTTTAACCCCAGTCACCCAATGACCAACTGTAGCAGGTTTGAGGCATCTGCTATTAACAGTGTAAAAATGGCAGCAATTTAAATATTCCACTTGAAAATCAACAGGTGAATTTTGATTGGCCATTAAAGGCTCCACCCACTTGCCTGAATATTAATCTCTGTCACTCAGTGACCATCTGGGCAAAGATTGGGAACCCTGAAATAAACAGTGTAAGAAGGGCTGCAGTTTACACTTTCCCAGTGAAATTTGTTTTTGGCTCCGCCCACTTTTTGTAACCTGGACACAAAGCCATTACTCAATGCCCAAGTTTGTGAGTTTTGGGGTCCTTGGCATCAATAATTTCAAATCTGATTCACTGTTTGTGGCTCTGTCCCCTTTTCTGAATTTGAACCTCAGTGACCCAATGACCGACTGTACCAGGTTAGAGGCATGGGTCATTAACAGTGCAAGAATGGCAGCAATTTTAATATTCTCCCTGAAAAGTGACATGTGATTTTTGATTGGCATTTTAGGCTCCACCCACTTTTCTGAATATTAATCCCAGTCACCCAGTAACCAGCTATGCTGAGTTTGAGAATTAACAGTGAAGAAGGGCTGCAGTTTACAATTTCCCAGAAAAATTTGTTTTTAACTCCACCCACTTTTTGTAACCTTGACACACAGTCACTACTCAATGAGCAAGTTTGTGAACTTTTGGGTTCCTGGCATCAAAATTGTGCTAATGGAAGCAGTTTATCCAGCAAAGAAATCTGGCTGTTTTTGGCTCCGCCCCTTTACTGAATTTGAACCCCAAACACTTAACGACCGACTGTAGCAGGTTTGAGGCCTCTGCTATTAACAGTGTGAGAATGGATGCAGTTTCAATATTCCCCTTGAAAATCAATAGGTGAATTTTGATTGGCTCTTGTAGGCTCCACCTACTTTTTCGAATATAAATCCTAGTCACCCAGTGACCAACTGTGTGAAGTTTGAAAACCCTGCCATTAACAGTGTAAGAAAAGCTGCAGTTTACATTTAATGTAAGTTAGTTGTTTTTGGCTCCGCCCACTATTTCTAATCTTGACATACAGTCACTTAATGACCAAGTTTATGAGCTTTGGGGTCTTTGGCATCAATAAGTTGCATTTAACCATTGAAATTAAACAAATCTGATTGGCTGTTTTTGCCCCGCTCCCTTCAGAATTTAAACCCCAGTCTCCCAGTGACTGACTGTAGCACATGGTAGGCCTCTGCCATTAAGAGTGCATGAATGGCAGCAATGCAAATATTCCCCTTGAAAATCAAAAGGTGAATTTTGATTGGCTGCTGTAGGCTCCACCCACTTTTCTGAATATTAGTCCTAGTCACCCAGTGGCCAACTGTGTCACATTTGAGAACCCTGCCAATAACAGAATGGCTGAAATCAATCTAACAAATCTGATTGGCTGTTTGTGGCTCCACCCCTTTAGTGAATTTGGACCCCAGTCACCGAATGACTGACTGTATCAGGTTTGAGGTCTCTGCCACTAACAGTGTAAGAATGCTAGCAATGTGAATATTCCCCTTGAAAATCAATAGGTACATTTTGATTGGCTGTTGTAGGCTCCACCCACATTTCTGAATATTCATCCCAGTCACCCAGTGGCCAATTGTGTAAAGGTTGGGAACCCTGCAATGTAAAAAATGAAGTTGTTGGCACCGCCCACTTTTTCTAACCTTGACATACAGTCACTCAATTATCAAGTTTATCAGCTTTGGGGTCCTTGGTATCAATACTTTGTATATTCCCATTGAAAAATAAACAAAATCTGGCTGTTTGTGGCTCCGCCCCCTTCCGGAATTTGGACCCTAGTCACCCAGTGACCAACTGTACCAGGTTTGAGGCATCTGCTATTACCAGTATAAGAGAATGGTAGCAGATGAAATATTCCCTTTGAAAACCATTAGGTGAATTTTTATTGGCTGTTGTAGGCTCCACCCACCTTCCAAAATCTTAATCTGTCACCCAATGACCAACTGTGCAAAGTTTGAGAACCCTGCCATTAACGTAAGAATGGCTGCAGTTTATATTTTCCCAGTAAAAGTTGTTTTGGCTCCGCCCACTTTTTGTAACCTTGACACACAGTCACTCAATGACCAAGTTTGTGAGCTGTCAGGTTCCTGGCATCAAAAATGTGTGAATGGATGCAGTTTATCCACCAAAGAAATCTGATTGGCTGTATGTAGCCCCGCCCCTTTAGTGAATTTGGACCCCAGTCACCCAATGGCCGACTGTAGCAAGTTTGAAGCCTCTGCCATTAAAAGTGTAAGAATAGCAGCAGTTTAAATATTCCCCTTGAAAATTAACATGTGAATTTTGATTGGCTGTTGTAGGCTCCACCCATTTTCTTGAATCTTAATCACATTCACCCAGTGACCAACTGTGTCAAATTTGAGACCCCTGCGGTTAACAGTCTAAGAATGGCTGCAGTTTACATTTTTCCATTTAAAATGAATGGCTGAAATTTGATTGGCTGTTTTATGCTCTGCCCACTTTTCCTGGATTTGTAACCTCGGTCACCAAGTGACCAACTGTGCCAAGTGTGGGGACTCTGGCTTGATTACTGCGAGAATGGCAGCCTTTTCCATTTTTTCCATTGACTTGAATGGGTGAAATCTGATTAGCTGTTTGTAGCTCCGCCCAGGTGTACAGGGGGGGGCGCGAGACCCCCAGAACCTATCATCCCAGGTAGTAAGGGATCTGCATACCAAGTTTCGTTCAAATCGGTCAAGCCGTTTTCGCGTGATCGCGGCACACACACACACACACACACACACACACACACACACACACACACACACACATACATACATACATACATACATCCGATTTTATATATATAGATTGTCATACTGTATTATATGGTAAGGACTATACCCCTCATCTGGGTTCTGTGTGTGTTGCATTTGTGTGACTGAATTCTAATACAGGTGAAACAGTAATAAAATCTAAGACTGTCCTGGGCTTAATTTTTTAAATTACTTTTTGCTACACAAAAAAGGCCATTAGAGACCAGGGAACTTTATGAGGGAAGGAGGGGCTACCAGACATAGAGGTTGGCCCATGACTTGGTCCCAGGGTTCAAATTCGGCCCACTTTGTATTTGTTTTTGTTTTTTTCAGGGATTTTTTTCTCAAACTCAGCCGATATGTGACCCAGATGTGACCATGTGACAGCAATGAAGCCATCATACGTGGTTCCCAGGTTTGCATCATAGTTTGATTCAATATTTTTATTATTATAATAAACCATGAATGTATATGTACATAGACACCTCATCAGTGTTGCAAATAACACTAATTGTAGTCGGAAAATTCCACCTACCCACCTTAACGTTAAATGTTTAGTTAAACTTCTCAGCTGCCCACCTAATTATGGGCGTGCCCATCACGCGAGAGCCCCCTGGGCCGATCAGACCCCGAGAACTGCCCGGCGCCACACTGCCGACAACGCACACAAGACAGTGGCCCACTTTGTATTTGAGTTTGACACCCCTGCCCTATAGTGACTGTTTAAAGTGTACGTGAGGCAAATATGCGCAGGCCATACGCACAAGACGACTGGCAGGCCATACACACTGCACTGTCAGTCTTATTTGAGGTCGAGGATGCATTAAAGGGGCCCATAAACTTATACTATTTCCCGCCGATATACAGCAGATTAGATCACTGTGATCGAATCTGCTGTGGAATCATTCCGCAAACGCTGACCAAACCATCGATTTCCATCCAAAATCAATCGTTCCCGTGGATCTGTCCGCGCGGAAGATTTCAATCGATCGCCGGCGGGTCAGGAGTGCGTTGATAGCATCGTTCGAATGTCCGATGACTGACGCTAGCGGCAATACATTACCTGTTCCGCCGGCGCGTGTCCCTGCTGTCCCCGCTGCTTCTTCTCCGCTGGGCTCCGGCAGGCTTCACTTCTTCCTGTCCCGACAGGAAGTTTAAACAGTAGAGCGCCCTCTACTGTTTAAACTTCCCCCGGACAGGAAGTAAAGTGAACCTGGAGCCCAGAGCGGAGAAGAAGACAGCGGAGACCAGGGACACGCGCAGGCCGGATCAGGTAATGTATGCAGGGGGGGCGGCGGCAGCTTCACAGATGGTGAATCGATTTCATGCTGAAACCGATTCACAATCTGTTTGCAGTAAAGGGAGCCATACGATCCCTCTCTGATCAGATTCAATCAGAAAGGGATCTATCTGTTGGTTGATCTGATGGCAAATCGACCAGTGTATGGCTACCTTAAAGAGACACTGAAGCGGGAAAAAAATGATATAATGAATTGGTTGTGTACTATGAATAATTACTAGAAGATTAGCAGCAAAGAAAATATTCTCATATTTTTATTTTCAGATATATAGTGTTTTTTCTAACATTGCATCATTCTATAATATGTGCAGATTACACAACACTCAGCATTCAAAATGAGTCTTTCAGAGCAGTCTGTGAAGTAATGACCTCTCCTCTAGCAGAGGAAAAGTAAATAGTCCAGGAACAGTTGAGATAATAAATGTCAGATAACAGCCCTCTCCATGACTAACTTAGTTGTAGAGCTTAATGGCTTGTTTGCATAGAGATAACAAATTAAGTTTCTTAACTCTTCCTGTACTGGAAACAATTAGACTGATGTATCTGATCTTAATGTTTTATTTCTTAAGGTGACCATACACTGGTCGATGTGCCATTAGATCGACCAGCTGACAGATCCCTATCTGATCGAATCTGATCAGAGAGGGATCGTATGGCCACCTTTACTGCAAACAGATTGTGAATCGATTTCAGCCTGAAACCGATTCACCATCTGCTGAGCTGTTCTGCCGCCTGTCTCCCAACCCCCGTATACATTACCTGAGGCTGGCTCCCGGGCGTCTTCTCCGCGCTTCACCGCACCGCTGTTCTTGCTCCATCCCGGCGCTTCCTGTGTTACTCCGTGACCAGGAAGTTCAAATAGAGCGCCCTCTATTTCAACTTCCTGGTCACCGGAGTGACACAGGAAGTATAGCGTACACTGGGACATGCGGAAATGCGGTGCAGCGAGGAGAAGAGGACCCCGGAGCCAGCTTCAGGTAATGTATACATGCGTCGCATCGGGCCCGAATCGTACGCCGCAAGCGACGCGCTCCTACCGCCGGGCGATCGAGGGTAATTTCCCGCACGGCGCGATCGACGGACCGATCCGATTTCGGGAGGAAATCGGATCGGCGGGTGCGTTTAGCGCAAGCGATTGGCAGCAGATTCGATCCCAGGATCGAATCTGCTGTCGAAACGGACGGGAATCGGCCCAGTGTATGGGGGCCTTTAGCTGTGCTACACATACAAATCATAATATCATCATTTTTTTTCGCTTCAGTGTCTCTTTAAAGGTGTTTCTGCAATTCTAAGTGGTTTGGTGCCTGGATCTCTCAAGCTTTATTTTTGGGGTTAAAATTGAGGTACCTCACAGCTCTTCATAAAGACATGGCCACCAGCCAGTGTGATTCTCACTTGAGTTCTCCTCCTTATGGCTTCTGCCTCTTTAAAATCCTCAAAGTAATAAACAATCTGACACTTCCATGATGTGAAATGAGGAAAATCTTACATGCTTCCCGTTGAAGTTTTACTGGCTTACATTACACTGGCAAGTTACAAAAATAGCATTTCCACATTTTTGCCTTATTAAGTGAGAAGATTGTCGACTATTAATAAATCTTAATCATAGTTTCGCACAGAGCTCATGGAGCCATAAAACCCTCACCGCAAACAAACACACTAAACAGATTTGTTGCTAAGTCCTTAATTGATGGTCTCTTCACCTTCACAAAGTATATGCTGGGATGGAAACTGGGATGTATAAAACACTATTTGTAAAGAAAAGTGGAAAGTCTTGGTCTATTCTAAATCTCCTTTATCTGGCTTTTTAAAGTGAACCTGAACTGAGTAAAATTATTTAAAAGAAACACATGATGTACCTGTAAACGAATATTACATACTTATCTCGCTGTCAGTTCCTCTCAGCAGCTCACCATTTTCTTCTTACAATGATTCCTTCCAGTTCTGACAAGATTTTGTCATTATTGAAATAGATCAGTTGCTGTCAGTTACAGTATATATCAGTTGTTGTCAGTTGTAACTAAAAGGACAACTGATGAGCAAGGTAATGTCCATGTTTCCCTATGGCTTAAAGAGAAACTCCGGCCAAGAATTGAACTTTATCCCAATCAGTAGCACTTTTACATGAGAAATCTATTCCTTTTCACAAACAGACCATCAGGGGGCGCTGTATGGCTGATATTGTGGTGAAACTCCTCCCACAAGAAACAAGAAAAGTACATACGTTTCCTGTCTGTGAACCTTGCTGCATTGTGGGAAATAGCTGTTTACAGCTGTTTCCGACTGCCAAAAAAATCATGTAGCAACTACATCACCTGCCAACAGTAAAAATGTCATCATGTAATACATGTCAGAATGTAAATCAGGGATTTTAAATATTTTACAATAGGCAGACATTGACTAAATCATTTATACATAATTATTGTAAAAATGGAGCACTTTTTTATGACATTATTTTCACTGGAGTTCCTCTTTAACCACTTGCCGACTGCTCCACGCCAATTGGCGTGAGCAGTGCGGCAGCCCCAGGACCACTCCACGCCCATTGGCGTGAACTGTCCTCTACGGGGCTAGCAGGAGATTGCGCGCACACTGCGCGTGCATGTCCTGCTTGGGGGCGGAGCTCCGCCTCGCCTTCAGTCTCTGTGCAGCGATCGCCGCTCGGGAGACTATCAGACGCCGGATTTGCCGTCTCACTGCTTTGTACAGCGCTGTACTGGGGACAGCCGTGTCACACGGCTGTCCCCCTGGAGGACAAGAGGGCGATCGACTCTCATAGGCAGAAGCCTATGACAGCCGATCGCGTTATTGGCCGGCAGGGGGGAGGTAAAGTAAAAAAAAAAAAAAATTAAAGTTTATTGAAAAACAACAGTCATAAATTTGTATTAAAAAAAAATTAACAATGTGGGGACGATCAGACCCCACCAACAGAGAGCTCTGTTGGTGGGGAGAAAAGGAGGGGGGAATCACTTGTGAACTGAGTTGTACGGGCCTGCAGCTTTGCCTTAAAGCTGCAGTGGCCCAATTAAGTAAAAATAGCCTGGTAACTAGGGGGGGTTAACACCGCAGTCCTCAAGTGGTTAAGAGGGCAATATTACAGTTTAACAGTGTGCTGTCCAGGAAGCTGTTATGGGGTAATGGCAATTTTCAAAATGGAGGACGGAGAATTCCATTGATCACAGTGTAAAAACAGGACGCAGGAGAGGAGAAAAAGATTGAGAAGTAGACTACAGAGGTAAGTATGACTTGTGTATGTTTATTTTGACTTTTAACTTTCAGTTCAGGTTTTCTTTAAAGCATTTCTATAGTTTTTTTGTTTGTTTGTTTGTTTGTTTTTGGGGGGGGGGGGGCTTTGACTCTTTTTGAAAAAAAAAAAATCCCCTTTGTTCCTACTATTCTTATTAACATGCCTACTATAGTTGGTGGTAATAACCATTAAAGTCGGTGTTAGTGACTTCAAAGCAATTTTTCGCATTTCAAAATCTGCTGGCCCAATTCGCAAAAATGTAAAAGGTGAATTTTAAAGCGAAGTATGTTGCAATTATGCAAAAAAGTTTAGTAAGTGAAGACGTGCCAACTTGCTGTAGGATTGAACTTCAGAAATTCGCCAGCTCATCCCTGTTTCTGACCACAAGACATTTCGGGAAGGAAGCAAAACCTATGGAGGTTAAATGTATTCAGCGGAGGGAGGGGGGCATGTTGGCTACTTAAATATTTTCTCAAGATAACAGTAACGGCCGTTTTTTATTTAACCAATTAACCTATTTTAGTTCCTGGACGTAGAAACTACGTCCAGGAACCATGCGCGCTACCGCGGCCGATCGCGCGTGTGTTGGCCCTTCTTTTTCAGGACCTCTGCAATTCGACTGGGCATGCTCTCAATCATCTTCTGAGACAAATCCTGAGGGCCTGTTTCCACTAGTGCGTTGCGAAATCGTCGGGAAATCAACGCGGACAAAATCGCATGCGGGTGCGATTCCGCATGCGTTTTTTTTGCCGCGATTCCGCATAGGTAAGGGTATATGCGAATTTAACCGTCACTGCCTGTTTAAATTAACACGTGTTCCTATGCGGAATCGCACGCATAATCGCGGGGAAAAACGCATGCCAAAAAGGCATGCGATTTCCCAATTAAATACATGGCGTGTGATTCACATAGCGGTGTGCACGGAGCGAATTCTGACGGCTCTGCCGTGCACATTTTCCCCGCACACAAAAACTGAACGCACAAGTGAAAACAGGCCCATCCACTTGTATTGGTTGAGCGAATCTGCATGCAGGAAACGCATGCAGATTCGCTCTAGTGGAAACGGGCCCTGAATGATAGCAACCCATTCTTTCATAATCACTTCTTTGAGTTTCTCAGACATAGTTGGTTTTGGTTTGTCCACCCGCCTCTTGAGAAATGACCACAAGTTCTCAATGGGATTAAGATCTGGGGAGTTTCCAGGCCATGGACCCAAAATGTCAACGTTTTGGTCCCCAAGCCACTTAGTTATCACTTTTGCCTTATGACACGGTGCTCCATCGTGCTGGAAAATGCATTGTTCTTCACCAAACTGAAAGAATGGGTTGCTCTCAGTCAGGATTTGGCCCAGAAGTTGATTGAGAGCATGCCCAGTCGAATTGCAGAGGTCCTGAAAAAGAAGGGCCAACACTGCAAATACTGACTCTTTGCATAAATCTCATGTAATTGTCAATAAAAGCCTTTGAAACGTATGAAGTGCTTATAATTATATTTCAGTACATCACATAAACAACTGAAACAAAGATCTAAAAGCAGTTTAGCAGCAAACTTTGTGAAAACTAATATTTTTGACAGTCTCAAAACTTTTGGCTAGGACTGTAGAGATGGCCCAAACATCAAATTTTGGGTTCGTGAACAGCGAACGCAAACTTCTGCAAATGTCGCGAACCTGGAAACCTGGAGAACCGCCATAGACTTCAATGGGCAGGCAAATTTTAAAACCTACAGGGACTCTTTCTGGCCACAAAAGTGATAGAAAAGTTGTTTCAAGGAGTCTAACACCTGGACTGTGGCATGCCAGGGGGATCCATGCAAAAAGTCCCTACAAAAATTATGTAGTTGATGCAGTCGAGTTTTTCATCCCTAAAGGGCAGAAATCACATTACATTCAGAACACAGCTATGAGTGCACACAGTTTATCTCATTAGTTTATTTTCACCTCAGGTTCAAGAGACTCTGAAATGAGTCTACAAGCATGTTATTACTCTAAAGCACCTTACATAGTGCTAAACCACCGCATCCCCCACAGCAAAACGAGGGGTCTTTACCCCCCAAATCCCCCCTGAAAAATCCACGACTTTCCTGGTCATGGATTTTGCTGCTCATGGAGGCAGAGCTATGGGCCGCAGTTCTGCTTCCATGGGCGTCAATCTGCTGGCGGATCTCCGCCTCTCCCCGCCCCTCTCTGTGAAGGCAGATTGAGAGGGGCAGGGGAAAGGCGGCGATCAGCGGGGATTGACGGAAGCGCTCCCCTGAGATTTACAGAGGGGATTTGGGGGTAAAGATCCCTCGTTTTGCTGCGGGATATGTAAGGTGCTTTACAGTAATAAAATGCTTGTAGATTCACTTCAGAGTCTCTTTAAGCACAGCTCCTTGTACAGCGGCTCCCTTCATCCTTGTGTTGTCCCCATTTGGAACCTCCCTTTTTCATATATAGTCTCCCCCCCCATATGAAGCCACCCCTCTTCCTTGCTCAGCTGCCCCCTTAGGCAACAGCCGCCCTTGACCCGGGCCTTTGTGACCTTTACAGAAATCCGGCCCTGCATAGCACAAGCCATGTGTACAGCAATTTTCAGACAATGATTTCAGGACCTACTTAAAACAATTACATGTAATTGAAGGCTATTGGATTTCAGCCTAGCCATATTGAAAGACTGCTCGGCCTCATTCCTCTGACTGGAGGAACACTTGAACGTTCCTGGTAGGAATTCTTCGCCATCAGAAATGTTTATACTGAAATAGTATTATTGTAATCCAGGTTATTAATGTTCTTTATAGAAGGCACATATGCCAGTATTATAAACCTTACGTCATTTATACAATTTTATCAAGACCAAACAAGAGCAATGTGAACAAAGGACAATGCAGTCCGGGCTGTTTTTTTGTATTTATTTGTTTTTGGCCGGGGTACCAGTCACTAAATGTATTTCCAATAAACTTCAAATTGAGTTCTGAAGTTACTCAATCTTGTTTCTAAGTCCTATGTCATATAAAGCAGCAATCCAAGTTATTTATTATATGGAAGAGGGGAAAAAAAACTAATTGTATTTAAACCAATATACTGCGTCTCCGTAAAAGAAGAAGAAATATACTCAGTGATCAAATGATGCCTGTCTCGCTGTCCAAACCACACAATGGTAGGACTTTCCTTCAAGGGTTTACGATTTAAAGAACAAACAGCCCAGGATTCTAGAAAGCCTTGAGAAAACTGCGGTGCAGGAAACATCAGCTGCACAAGACAAGCCTTTTGATTACTGGGATTATTTTTGACAATCCCAGAAGAACCCTGGCCAACTTTTTCTAAAGTCTCCGAAGAAAGTTCTCATAGTGCGTATCTTCTATAGCTTTTATGTGTTTTCAGAGCTGGGTTTCCCATTAGGTACAATAGACACGTACTTCAGCTGGACCACATACACAACTGGAAGCTCTGGGCTTGAGGTATCAGTGTTCGAGGAGGGAAGGGAACCTGTCCCCAGTCACTCTACCCACTCCAGTGCCAGTGTTTGTGAAGATTTATCGGTTGTAAACACCATTTAAGCTGGTACTGCTAGGTTTGAGTGGCAGCACTCTGCTACGTAATATTCACAGTGCAGGTGATGTGTTGAGTCCTTCCTCTTTGTCGAGTTCTACTACCCGGTCTATAGTTAATCGGGTTGTACTACTAGATAGATGAAGTGATGGGAATACCTAGGTGGTCTGGTTGTCTCGCTATCACCAATTTACCCCCCAACTCTGCCTAGGCTAACCTCTCCTACCCCTTCTCCACTCCTAAAACTAACCTCCGCACAGCCAACACTAATCCTCAGCAACCCTATTACTAACCTTAAAACTACCTCTATGGGATAAATATCGACAAGCCATCAGAGGGATATGAGAAGGACTCTACTGAGCATGCGCAGATGGGGTTGTAGCATGTCTCAATAAGAGGCATACTGCTGCACCACACTGGCTAGTAAGAGTACAGCTAGAAGTGATTGATTTGGGCACCAGCACCAGGCTGTTGTATACTAGTTTAAGTGGCAGCGTTGAGATTTCATCTCACCAGTGCTTCGATCTGTTCCCAGCTTCCCCTTAGTAAGCAAAGATATTTCTAGCTACAATGGGGCCCTGGGGCAAAAGTAACATGCGGCCCTCCTGAACTAGAGCAGTGGAGATTTCAGTGCAGCCAGCGCCACCATAGGCTGTAATAGGAATTACGGCTATATCGGTGCTCAGACGGAAGCAGGAGATTTGGGCGCATGAGACAAGTGGACAAAAAGGGCGCCCCATTCACTCCCATTATAAATATCGTTTAATGGGCGCCGAACAGGGAAAAAAAGGCGCCGGAGATTATTAACGTTTTAACAAACGGCGCCCGGAGATTTTTAAGGATTTATAACTGTGTTTGTGATGATTTAACTTTACAAAATGAGCCCGTGACGAATAACGTTTATGAAGATACTAAATCACTATTTCTAAAACATTTCTAAAACATTATTATCCACCCAAAAAAATAATTTACATTTTTTTATTTACATTTTGTATTTATTAATGTCTGTAAAACATTATTATCCATAGGGGGTCTTAGGTTTAGGCACCACCAGGGGGGTCTTAGGTTTAGGCACCACCAGGGGGGTCTTAGGTTTAGGCACCAACTGGGGGGTCTTAGGTTTAGGCACCAACAGGGGGGTCTTAGGTTTAGGCACCAACAGGGGGGTCTTAGGTTTAAGCACCAACAGGGGGGTCTTAGGTTTAGGCACCAACAGGGGGGGTCTTAGGTTTAGGCACCAACTGGGGGGTCTTAGGTTTAGGCACCAACAGGGGGGTCTTAGGTTTAGGCACCAACAGGGGGGTCTTAGGTTTAGGCACCAACAGGGGGTCTTAGGTTTAGGCACCAACAGGAGGGTCTTAGGTTTAGGCACCAACTGGGGGGGTCTTAGGTTTAGGCACCAACAGGGGGGTCTTAGGTTTAGGCACCAACAGGGGGGTCTTAGGTTTAGGCACCAACTGGGGGGTCTTAGGTTTAGGCACCAACAGGGAGGTCTTAGGTTTAGGCACCAACAGGGGGGTCTTAGGTTTAGGCACCAACTGGGGGGTCTTAGGTTTAGGCACCAACAGGGGGGTCTTAGGTTTAGGCACCAACAGGGGGGGTCTTAGGTTTAGGCACCAACAGGGAGGTCTTAGGTTTAGGCACCAACAGGGGGGTCTTAGGTTTAGGCACCAACTGGGGGGTCTTAGGTTTAGGCACCAACAGGGGGGTCTTAGGTTTAGGCACCAACAGGGGGGGTCTTAGGTTTAGGCACCAACTGGGGGGTCTTAGGTTTAGGCACCAACAGGGGGGTCTTAGGTTTAGGCACCAACAGGGGGGTCTTAGGTTTAGGCACCAACTGGGGGGTCTTAGGTTTAGGCACCAACAGGGGGGTCTTAGGTTTAGGCACCAACAGGGGGTCTAGGGGTTAGGGATAGGTACAGGGAGGGTTTTTAATAAACGTAAATATAAGTTTCAGTTTAGAAATAGGGAAGATTAACGTTTTAAGAATTGCCGATCTGATACACATTATTTAGTAGGGGTGGGACGACGAATCCGGCGAATCCACGAATCCCTCGAATATTAGGAAATATTCGAGATTCGTGGATTCAAATCCCGACGCCATTTTCCACTATACGAATCCGCCGAATCCCGACGCCGCATCGCCGCGCATCCGCCCCTCGCACTCGTCCTCCTCCGACCCCCCCGCGCCTCCTCCGCTCGCCCCCCCTGCCCGCATCCACTCACCTATCCATAGCGGAGCGCAGAGCGGCAGACCTCTCGCCGACTTCCTGGTTCCCCCTAGTGACCGGCTCTTACAATGACGTCATTAGTAAGAGCCGGTCCGGCCACTAGAGGGAAGAGGGAAGTAACGAAGAGGTCTGCCGCTCTGCGCTCCACGGGAAAGGTGAGTAGATTATGCAGGGGTGAGCGGAGGAGGCACGGGGGACGGAGGAGGCACGGGGGACGGAGGGGGCCGTGGGGGGGTTCTATCTACCTACCTACCTACCGACCTAACACTATCCCTACCTACCTACAGGCCGCTATACCTACCTACCTACAGGCCCCTATACCTACCTAAAGGCCCCTTATACGCACCTACCTTCCTACCTAAAGGCCCCTATACCTACCTAAAGGCCCCTATACCTACCTAAAGGCCCCTATACCTACCTACCTACAGGCCACTATACCTACCTACCTACCTACCCACCTACCTACAGGCCCCCTATACATACCTACCTACCTAAAGGCACCTATACCTACCTACCTACCGGACACTATACCTACCTACAGGCAACTATACCTACCTACAGGCCACTATACCTACCTACCTACCTACCGGCCACTATCCTTACCTACCTACAGGCTGCTATACCTACCTACCTACCTACCTACAGGCCACTATACCTACCTACCTACCTACCGGCCACTATCCTTACCTACCTACAGGCTGCTATACCTACCTACCTACCTACAGGCCGCTATACCCACCTACCTAAAGGCCCCCTATACCTACCTAAAGGCCCCCTATACGTACCTACCTACCTACCTAAAGGCCCCTATACCTACCTACCTACCTAAAGGCCCCTATACCTACCTACAGGCCACTATACCTACCTACAGGCCTCAATACCTACCTACCTACAGGCCCCCTATACGTACCTACCTACCTAAAGGCACCTATACCTGCCTACCTACATACTTACCTATACTTAAGGTCCTATACCCTGCTACCTATACTGAAGGTCCCTTTACCTACCTACCTACCTAAAGGCCCCTATACCTACCTACCTACATACCTACCTATACTTAAGGCCCTATACCCTGCTACCTATACTGAAGGTCCCTTTACCTACCTACCTACCTACCTACACTGAAGGCACATGTACCTTACTACCTATACTGAAGGCCCCTATACCTAGCTACCTACCTATACTGAAGGCACATATACCCTGCTACCTATACTGAAGGCACATATACCCTGCTACCTATACTGAAGGCCCCTATACCTAGTTACCTACCAATACTGAAGGCCCCTATACCTTGCTACCGATACTGAAGGCACATGTACCCTGCTACCGATACTGAAGGCCCATATACCCTGCTACCTATACTGAAGGCCGATATACCCTGCTACCTATACTGAAGGCCCATATACCCTGCTACCTATACTGAAGGCCCATATACCCTGCTACCTATACTGAAGGCCCATATACCCTGCTACCTATACTGAAGGCCCATATACCCTGCTACCTATACTGAAGGCCCATATACCCTGCTACCTATACTGAAGGCCCATATACCCTGCTACCTATACTGAAGGCCCATATACCCTGCTACCTATACTGAAGGCCCATATACCCTGCTACCTATACTGAAGGCCCCTATACCCTGCTACCTATACTGAAGGCCCGTATACCCTGCTACCTATACTGAAGGCCCATATACCCTGCTACCTATACTGAAGGCCCATATACCCTGCTACCTATACTGAAGGCCCATAAACCCTGCTACCTATACTGAAGGCCCCTATACCTTGCTACCTATACTGAAAGCTACCAATATTGAAGGCACCCATACCTAGCTAGCTATACTGAAGGCACCTTTACCTCGCTACCTATGCCTGGGTACCTATACTGCGGGCAACTATACCACGGATCGCACAATTTTTATGTGCAGGATTGGTTAGATTCGGGATTCGAAAGGTTCGAGATATTCGAGAACCTTTTTAAATTCGGATCCGGATTCGGATTCGAAGAAATTGTGGATTCGTCCCATCCTTAGTGATTTATAAATTCTTAAAACACTATTTGCAAACGAAATTCTACACAATATTTCAATAAACGATAATACTGTTTATCGTTTACACCACACGCCCTTTTTTCCCGACGCCCTTTTTTGATGTACGCGCTCAGACAGTAATTTGGGCACCATCAATAGACTTTAAATTACTTTAAAAACTGGTGACAATTACTTTAAAAACTGGTGACAATAGCTGGCGGGCGAATGACATCTTTCCCCACAAATCCACAGCAAGCTTTAGGGGAATATTAATTAACGCCGCCGGAACACAGGAGCAAGATGAGCAGTTTTTCGGCTTTACCCTGCACCCAAGCCTCCCGGAGGCTTAATTATAGGTACTGTATGCCCTTGAACTTGGACAAAGTGAGTGTGTTCCTGTCCTCACTGCCTCCCTAATGCTGTGGAGAGAGGAGGGAGCACGTGGGGCATGGGGCTCAGCCACATAATTTAGTAGATGATGGGGACACTTGGGGGCCCCTATGGATGCTGGGGCCCTGGGGCAATTGCCCCCTTTGCCCCTATGATAGCGCTGGCCCTGTTAGTAAGCAGAGGTACACTCCAGATGAATGTCAAATGACATAAGGGGCCTACAGAGGGAGGCTTCTGAAAGCTAACTGGTTGGAGTGAAGAGTAGAAGCAGACCCAGCGCTGGAGTAGGTATCTGTTCTCTGCTGTGCCCCTCTGATATTTGGATGGGAAGAGAGAGGAAGACCCCCTTAGCACCAAAGCGCCACCCTTCTGCAATCATGGAGGCTATAGTTACATCCTTGCTAGGAAAGAGGTTATTGTTAGGGGGTGAGTTTAGGTATGATATCGCTAAGTAGTTAATGACCAGGGGGAGGTAAAGCTTTCTTTCTATATTTTGTCTAAGGTCACATACTAGGTAACCATTCACTGGAAGCCTGACGTTTTTCGCGGTTGTCCAAGTCCCCTGATCATTCCTAACTGCTAATAATACCAAGGTATTATGGAATTGCCACTGAGTTTTCATAGAATATTGATGTGTTTTAGTTTGGACTGAACTGACCCCGATTTCTATTTTAAGGCATATTTGACTGTACTCAAAATCTGAAAAGGAGACCTTCTTGGGTTTGCTCATGTAAGATTTCTCCATGCTCTAGGTTTGCAGTACTGTACTGTACTTATAATATGTTTCTCCATAGTCTTCCTGAACTCTTTCAACCAAGGGTCCAGCTACGGACAAAACCTTCAGTGTGGAACAAACAGTTCTCCTAATAAACAGATTTTCACTGACTGACACAGGAAGAGCAAAGCAGGCCATATATATATATATATATATATATATATATATATATATATATATATATATATATATATATATATATATATATATATATATATACAGTATATATATATATATATATATATATATATATATATATATATAAATATTTCTGCCCAATGTTCCTAAAACATCAATTCCTCTTGTAAGGATCCCTCCTGTAGCATGTCCTGTCCGTTGCAGTGGAGCTGCAACCAAGCAGTTTTGATTTGCCTGCATTTGGCTGATGGTGTAATGGTTAAGGGCTCTGCCTCTGACACAGGAGACCAGGGTTCGAATCTCGGCTCTGCCTGTTCAGTAAGCCAGCACTAATTCAGTAGGAGACCTTTGGCAAGTCTCCCTTACACTGCTACTGCCAATAGAGCGCGCCCTAGTGGCTGCTGCTCTGCTCTGGCGCTTTGAGTCCGCAAGGAGAAAAGCGCAATATAAATGTTATTTGTCTTGTCTTGTCTTTGTCATTTGGTAGCTTAGTTTTGATTGCATTCGCAATAAGTCTCATTGCCATCTGCAATCACTCTGCAGTTCACAGCAGCTCAGGATGTTGTCATGAATCCACCTATGGCTTGCTGCAGTTGAACTGCAGCCAGACAGCTGTGGATTTCTTACATGCATGTTGTTGCATAATCTGGCATGCATTTGTAATGAGAGTCCTTTCCATTCACAGTCAGCTTGCAGCCTTCAATCAGCCTAATGCAGGGAACACACGGTTCGTTTTTAAGCTGATAAGATGGTTCGATAGATAATTTCCGACATGTCCGACCTCGCTTTCGATTCTTTGGCCACTCGTTTTCTGATTGAAGTGAATGGAAAAAGATAAGAAAAATGAGAGGAAGATAAGAATCGAGAGCTGAATCGAGAGCTGAATCGAGCGGCAAAAACGATCAAGAGCAGAAACGCATGGCGGAAACGAACCGTCATGTATTCCCAGCATAACACAGGATTGAGTGATTACCATTCAGCTGTGTGGGAATTTGCAAGTCCGCTCTAATTGGCTGATGTTTATAGAAAAGTTTGCCCCTCTTCTTACACCTTGGCCGTCATAGTGTTCAGTTTTGCCTTAGTTGACTGCTGAGACCTTGCTTTGTCTGCTTGGACATTTACTGCACCGGAGGCGGTACAGTGAAGTCTTTCCTTTCCTGATGGCTTGGAGACTACCTTCACCACGTTGGTGACTGGTAGTATTCCTGCTAGTTCTGTTCCTGTGGACATAACTATAGCTGCGGTTGCTATTAGTTACATTCCTTCCTGTTTGTCTTGTCTGAACCTGTGTGAATGTTTGCTATTGCTGGGGAAGCAAATAGATTGGCAAACAATCCTTCTGTCTGTTTGTTCCTGCCGGTCCTGTTCCTATGGACATGACTATAGCAGCAGTTGCTATTAGTTACGCTCATACTTGTTTGTCTTGTCCGTACCAGTGTGGATATTTACTATCGCTGAGGCAGCGATTAGATTGGCAAGCATTCCGTCTGTCTGTCTGTTGTCTGTCCTTGTTACTCAATGTGGTGGACATCAGATGCTCAGTGCAGCAGTCGCATTGAGAGCAACCATTGTGTCTTGTTTCTTGTGGCGGTTATCGGAAGCTCAGAGCTGCAGTCGCTCTTAGCCATCTTGCTCCCTTGTTCATAGCTCCTGGTGTGATCTCAGCAAGGCTTGGTGTACAGAGGCGCCAGAGTAGAATAAAAACGTTTAAAACCCGTCTAAAAAGAGGGGGATGTTCAGGTGGACTTACCTCCCTCAAAAATATAAAACTCAATTGAGTCACAATATATCAATACAAAAATATTTTATTGAACTCCACTTAGCACTAAGTGGAGTTCAATAAAATATTTTTGTATTGATATATTGTGACTCAATTGAGTTTTATATTTTTGAGGGAGGTAAGTCCACCTGAACATCCCCCTCTTTTTAGACGGGTTTTAAACGTTTTTATTCTACTCTGGCGCCTCTGTACACCAAGCCTTGCTGAAATCTTGAGTCCACCCTCGGTGGAGGGGTGCTACCCCATTTCCTATCTACAGAGAGCGACATCTTAAAAACCTGAGTGGGGTCAGGTTCTAATACTCCCCACCTGCACTTGAAGTGGTTGCCTATGGGTAACCCATTTTTGTGAGTATATCTAAATATTTTGCTTTTAACCACAACCAACTTAACAATACTACACCATATCGGGCTCTCGATTTCTCTTTGTTCTTCCAAGCCTGGTGTGATCTGTGTGATCTCCTCCACAAGAGCATTCCTCTCTATTACCTAATATCACCAGCTGCATAGTCTTGCTTGCCCTGGTGGTACTCTGGTTTTCCCGGTCTCAGCCGCTATACCTTGCAGGTTAAGACCAGGGGGCAACCGAAGTCAGGAGACATATTCAGTGTCCTGTTCAAGCGCGGGCTTGTCTATAGGTGAAGACGTGGGCCGAGCTCAGAGCTACGTCACTAGACTTCTACTCTTAAAAAAATGGCCCTAACGTAGTGCAGGATCATCTACCAGGCAACCTAGGCAGGCGCTTGGGTGCTAATGGGTGTCAAGAGGCCCAACTGCTACCTTCTTTGACGTCTCTTCTCTTCAGCTTACGAAAAGGTCCTCAAGGGGGGGCCCAAATCTACTACCTTGCCTAGGGCTCCATTACATCTTAATCCATCTCTGCCTTAATGATCTGCCTACAGCTTCCTGAGAGACAAGTCTGACAAGATCCTGTCAGCAGGGCCGGCGCTACCATTAAGGCAAAGTAGGCAGCTGCCCCAGGGCCCCAGAGCTTGTAGGGGCCCCCAGGGGCTACAAGAGGAAAAAAAAATTTCAAATCAGCCTTATAGTTTTTGAGAAAATCGATTTTAAAGTTTCAAAGGGAAAAAAATACACATTTAAAAACCTGCCGACTTTAATGGTTAATAGCAAATCCACCTTAAATGCTAGAAACCCTAAATTTGCAGGATATGTTAAGGAGATCATTAGGAATAAGAGGAAAAAACAATTTTTCAAAAAGACCTTATAGTTTTTGAGAAAATCGATTTTAAAGTTTCGAAGGAAAAAAGTATACTTTTAAATGCGGTAAATGTCACTTTTAGTAGTAAACCTAACGGTAGTGTAATTTTACATGCATCAAACGAAAGCGCAATAAATTTCCTGACGGAGTTTCCAGGGGGTCTATACGCAGCCGCAGCGCTTTGGACAGGGATCGCTATACAGCCGCAATATGGCTGTATGAAGATCCCTGGCATTTTTTCCTATTTTCCCAATTTTTTTTTTTTTATGTTTAGAGTGTGGGAATTTTTTTAAAAAAAAATTATATGGGGTCCCCCCTCCTGAAACTTTTTAACCCCTTGTCCCCCATGCAGGCTGGGGTAGCCAGAATGTGGAGCTCCAACCGATTGGGACTTCACACCCTGTTATACCAGCTGCAAAAAAGGTCCCCTAATGCCGATTTTTGTTCCGGGGTATATGTTGGGGGGGGGGGGGGGGGCCCTGGTTTATTTTGCCCTGGGGCCCCATTGTTGCTTAAACCGGCCCTGCCTGTCAGAACCGGAAGGAATCGATGTTAGAAGACAATGGTGAGCTTCTGAGAGGAACTGACAGCAAGGAAAGTATATTATATTTATATGCAGCTACATCATGTGACTCTTTGCTTCATTATTAAAATGAACCAATCAGGTTCATAAAGTGAACCTGTTTAAAAATAAACGAATGAGATAAACAATTGGCTCCGTAATTCTACTCCTAAAAATGACCTTTTTTTTTTTTTTTAGATATCCTATGGTCATGGTTTTATTTTATATTTAAACATTTACAAAGTAGAGTCTGCTCAATGGCAGTCTATTAAGGGTTCCAGGGTTAAAGTACACAAATTATTGACCTTTTTCTATCTCTCCCCTGCCCTCAGAAGTTGTATTCTGCCAGGAGAACTTGTATGGCTGTAATTTGCTTATCAGTGAGATTTACTATACTACCTACGCGGTGTCGACAAGAAAGAAGCTGTCAATTCTATGCTTGAAAATTAACTCTTTCAGGCAGGAAAAAAAAAAAAAAAGAAAAACAGCCCAGTTATTATGTCTTGCACTGTACATACACATGTTGCCTCATGTACACTTTAATCCAGTCCTGGTTACCAAACAGAAATCTACAGGACCCATACAAAATGAGCGCTTTAATGTCACGGCCAAAAAATGTTTGCATCGAAATACAACGTGCCACAAGTGAGTTGCCCAAATCTGAGCACTGACAACTATTTATCTGACAGATGTCTTTCTGCAGTGAGTACAGCAGATCTACACATCACATCTAACATGTTACAAAACAGGCAGCCGCCTCTTCGGGAACTTACTTTCCACTCTCACTCCGGCTTTCACACCGAATCATTATGTCATAAATATAATAAATTCAGAATCATAAACATTTCAGGAGAAACCGTCAAGGCAGATTTTTTTTTTTTTGCACTCAGCCTTCGCTGGTTTTTGTGGGATTTCCAGATGCCCTGCCCGGGGGCAAGTGCCCCATCTGCACCCGATTTGGTTTCAGCGTTGGCGAGTGGCCTGGGCCGAGGAGCTCTGCCCAGAATAATCCAATTCAAACTAATGTTAAGTCGTTAAAGTCTAAAAACCGCAATCCTGAAACATTACATATTTAGCTATTTAGTGTGACTGCCATGGATATTGTTTTCAAGTTACGAGACCACATCTGTCGTAACATTTCTACCATAAATAGTAAGTGAAGCCTAAGGCAAAAAGGAATGTACTTGTTGTTAATCTGCTGGGTGAACGCTGCGCTCCCTACCTCCACTCTGCGCACAGCACATGGGGGCTTCTGCTACAGCTGCGCTGCGTCCTGTAACCCCTTCACTGCCGGGAGGGTGGCTGAGCCCCAGGCAGGGGTGTAACTATAAGGGAGCAGCCTCTGCAACTGCAGGGGAGGCCAGAGCTGTGAGGGGGCTCCAAATACCAGGACCGGTGCTACCATATGGCCACGGCATTCATAGGCACCACCAAGCGTCTGCCACCACCTGAATAAATGATCTCCCTCACGACCCACTCACCTAGCATTACGGGGGCAGTGGTGACAGGCACACACTCACCTCCTCCGAGTTCCAGGCGTTGCAGCTCCGTCGGTCTTCTCTTTGTTGTTGGAACTCAGCACTTCCTGCTTCTCCATTTGGGCTCTAGTGCCTGTTGTGAGGAGCAGGAAGTGTAGAGCAGCAACAGCACAGAGAAAACAGATAAGACTTCCAGCACCTAGAACTCGGAGGAAGTGAGTGCCTGCCTGTCACCACTGCCTCCGTAACGCTGTGGGGGGGGGGGGGGGTTGTTAGGGGTACATCTGACTACTATAGTAGGGGAGAGAGTGACGGGGGGGGGGATGGGGCCCTATTGCAGCTAGAACCAGCTCTGCCACCTACTAACCTTCCCTCCTCCAATAAAGGGGTCCAGCCTTCAGATCAGGTATTTTTGTGCCTACACTTCTTATGGCTGTAACAGTTATGATGGTAACACTGGTTTCATGATTTTTGAAAGATGGGCACCCATGCTGTGAGGGTCACCAAAGGTGGGAAGGTAAAGTATGGGAAGATTGGAGGGCCCCATCAGAGTCTTTCTGCAGGGCCCAATGATTTGTAGTTACACTCCTGGCCCCAGGGCGGGACAAGCTTTACTCTGTCTTTCAAACATAGTTGTGATGTTGCTATTTCCAGTGATACAGGGAGTCCTGAACCTAAGTGGTCCGTATGAAGCTTTTTTAGCTCTGAATTGGTGATGTAGTGGTAACAGACACCTCTGTTTGTGCTTTGAATAGTTCATCTGTAACAAAACATTCCTTTTCTTTCAATTTTGTGGTCAGAGGTAGTACCAGCGGTTAGAGACTGCTCTTTTTCACAGATCTTTTAAGTTCCACAACCTGGTCTCAGACCCGCCCCTTGTAGCCAAGTGAATCTGAAAAGAATGTGGCGGAGAACATCGGAGAACCTAAGCCTTTTTTCATGTGGGAAGTTGAATTGTACACTTGTTGGGCAGTTCAGCCTCCCATCTGTTGACCACGAATGATGCAGAATCCAGACGCGTATCAACACTTGATATGTATTGTGGTTACTGGTAACAAAAACAAAATGCATTATGACACGTGGTTGTTGACATTCCACTGCCAGTACTGAGTGCTGGCAAGTGCCTGACCAGTGCATAGGAGCCGCATACTTCACCGCCTTCAGCCTCCGGTGTGACAGAGGATTACAGTGTACCTGAGATGAACCTTGAATCCAAAACCTAAGCCTCTGGATACTGTAGAGGCTGCCCAGGTTCGCCGGAACACCATTGCCACTCACAGACCCCACAAGGAAATCCGTCAAAATCTGAGCGGCTCCAGCTTACTGCATAGGAGGTGTGGCCATACTTGCGCCGGTGCAGAAGCTACTCATGCATGAAGAGCAGCACGGCCCAGATCTTCCAGAGGGTCAACACCGAGTGGTGCTAGGGGCAGGGAGGATATGAGAAGCCTCTACAGGATCCAGAGGCTTCCCTCTTCTTAGGTAAGTATCTGTTTTTTCGACCTGAGGTTCGCCTTAGGTTCACTTAAAGGGATCCTGAGTACTCGAAAAATAATGAAATTGATACTTACCTGGGGCTTCATCCAGCCCACTGTAGGCCACGAGGTCCCCCGACATCCTCCTGGTTCCTCTCCTGGTCCCGCTGGTGGCTCCGTTACCTGCGACTTTCAGGCTGAAGGTGGGCCGGTTCTTCCTGAACGGATACGCTCCATGTCATCACACCGGCCGCAACGTGTCATCATGACTGCCGGCCTGACAGTCCTATGCATGCTCGGTTTTCTAACTCTGAACCATGCATCGAGGAGAACGCCAGTGCATACTACTAAGGCTGCATCTGAAATGACCACCAGCTCAGTGTGCAGCACCTAAATAAATTTTCGGCACACTTCGCATTCAATTCAGATGCAAATCATATGCAAATCTGCTACTACATATCATGCAAAAAGGAAACTCAGGAGGAGGGGCTGGGAGCAGCTAACCTGACAGTTACATAGTTACAAAGTTAAGGAAAGGTGGGGGGAAAGGCTGCGCATCCCTAAACACATGTTGCAATTGAATGGTTAATCGCACAGGCATACACCACCTCTGCCAGACTGAAAAATGCATGCCCTGCATCCAAGACAAGTGCTAACATTTATTAAACTAGGAGGAACTTTAGCTTCCAATATGGTTTGCATGCAAAGTATATTATACTAGACACTTGCGCCACAGTGAGGCAAACCTCCGGGCAAGTGACCTAACCTAAATTTAAAACCTTGGGAGCAGCTAAGCAAAAAAATGTGTAACTTACATTTGGTTGAACAGCGAGGAGAACGCCAGCGCATACCACTAAGGCTGCATCTGAAATGACCACCAGCTCAGTGTGCAGCACCTAAATAGATTTTCTGCACACTTCGCATTCAATTCAGATGCAAATCATATGCAAATCTGCTACTACTTATCATGCAAACAGAAAACTCAGGAGGAGGGGCTGGGAGCAGCTAACCTGACAGTTACATAGTTACAAAGTATTATGATAGAGAACAGAGGCGCCAAAAGGATAAAAACAATATTTAAAAGTTTTAAAATTATTGCTTAGGAGGCAGTGGTGGACTCACCTCCCACAAGCAGACACAACAACTGTGTATTCACAAAAGGGAAATTTATTGGTATACTCCAAATAAGGTTGCAACGCGTTTCGCAGGTCAAACCCGCTTCATCAGGCAATTACAGGAAGGAGCACACAACAGCAGTATGTCCAGATAGCACCTGGCGCCTCAGTGATTGTATCCACCTTTGGTGGAGGGGGATACCCCTTCTTGTTTTTCAAGCCTACAGAGAGCGACTTCTTAATCCTGAGTGGGGACAGGCTAATCTCCTCACCTGCCTATACAGTGGTTACCTGGAGGTAACCCTGGTTTGTGAGTATACAATTCATACTCTTTCTAATAATCCAATTATCTTGACATACTACACCATATCGGGCTCTCGGTTCTTCTCTTTTTCACATAGTTACAAAGTTAAGGAAAGGTGGGGGGAAAGGTTGCGCATCCCTAAACACATGTTGCAATTGAATGGTTAATCGCACAGGCATACACCGCCTCTGCCAGACTGAAAAATGCATGCCCTGCATCCAAGACAAGTGCTAACATTTAATTATTGTGTTTAGGGATGTGCAGCCTTTCCCCCCACCTTTCCTTAACTTTGTAACTATGTAACTTTCCTTAACTCTGAACCATGCATGCACAGGACTGTTATGCCGGCCGGCACGATGACGCATAGCAGCAGGTGTGATTACATGGAGCATCTCCATCCAGGAAGAACCGGCCAACCTTCAGCCCGAAAGTTGCCGGTAACGGAGGCACAAGCGGAACCAGGAGAGGAGCCAGGAGGACGCCGGGGGACCTCGCGCCCTATGATGGGCTGGAGGAAGCCCCATGTAAGTACCAGTTTCCTTTGTTTTAAATGAAACAACAAATCTGAATTGAAATGTTTGCAACCCTCAGAACAATGTGATTAATGCTGAAAGATTTGTAAATCACAGTTTGTGCACACACACAGCAAGAACTTAGCTTCAATAAATCCAGTACAATGTGAAACATTCTTGCCGAAAGAGTATACACATGAGTGCAATCACCAGGCCCTAGGGCCTCTAATGACGCGTTTTGGTCGGGGGGTGTCTGTTGGGGGCCCCCCAAGCTAATTCTGCCCTAGGGCCCAATTGTTACTTGAACCGGCCCTGTATGTTCCCATCAGAGATGGATTAATATGTAATGTGGCCCTAGGCAAGATAGCAGATTTGGGGCCCCCTTGTGTTCTTTTTGGTAAGCTGAAGTGAAGAGAGGTCAGACCCACCAGGCACCTTAAAACCCAATAGGCCCCAGGAACCTGCCTAAGTTGCCTGGTGGATGATCCTGTTCTAGTTCCGATACAACCCATAAAAACGTTTACTACCTTATAGCAGACAGGGTTGAAGTTTCCTTGGTAAAAGATACAATTCATAACTATGATGCACAACAAAAGAAGCTTTCACCACTGCCTGCCAATGAGAATTCTCTGCTGTATTATTAGTTGGTTTGCATCACATGATCAAGTGATGCAGACTGACCAGTGGGGGGCCAAGGGAATACCACATCCTTTTATTATTGCAGGAGTTTGGGGATACACTGAAGGCCATGAGAAGAAGGGCAGGTACTTCGTGCTTAGTGTAAGTTTATCTACTGTCAATTGAAAATAAGTAGAAGATACACACGTGGTGCGTTGTGTTGCAATACAGTGCCTGCAGCATTATTATGTTTGTAAATGTGTGAACGACTTACATGATTGACTTTGTGACCAAGAATATTTGAACCCTCAAACACCACACCCATGTGAGCTAGGTGATCACTTAAAAAGGCCCTTTAGTGCATCTAAGCATATGAATCCACTACAATATCCTGAAAGAGGAGTATTTTCTAAAAGAACTGTTGCTGTTTACATTATTTCTTACCCTGTACATTTTTTACTCTCCTTAAATCAACCAGCAAAAAAACTCTTTCCCTCCTTATCACACAAACTTTTTATGGGTTATGCTCTCTATGTAAAGTGCTCCTCTTCTTAGGCTCACTCCAAGACAGCTCTGAACACATAGAGCTACTGTCTTGTTTCTACACACACAGAGCAGACAGCATGACAGAAGGGAGGGATGAGGAGAGAGTCAGCAGGGAGGCTGTGCTAAAACTGCTTATCCAACCATGCTATGATTGAATATCAACAAAAGGTCAATTTAAGTCAACGGGATGACTCACACTTGCCATGCAATTTTGGATGCAGGAAAAATTTGAATGGCCGACAACACAAAATTGCAGGTAGAGCAATTCCCGTAACCGCAGATCAGCTGCAATCAGCTGAGTGTTGGTGACACGGGTGGCAAAACACAGGTAAAAAATTAAAAATCATGTGCGGAAAACTGTGGCCATTTTACACACTAAGAAGTGTGCACTCTGCCCAAAATGCATTTCCTCATTAATCCCAAAACCATAGCTGTTCAGATGGCTTTGATTGAAGGCTTTCCTTGCACTGAAGGGCATCCACGGATTTAATTACTAGGTAATTCCTTGGAGAGTTGATCCAGGGATTTATCTGACTGTCATCTGGAGACGGGAAGGAATTTTTCCCTTTTAACCTCCCTGGCGGTACAAAAAATCCGCCAGGGGGCAGCACAGCACCTTTTTTATTAATATTTTTTTTAAAAGCATGTAGCTAGCCTAGCGCTAGCTACATGCTTCCCCCCTCCCTTCGCTATCCCTCCCACCCCTCCGACCGCCGCCGGCGCTTTTGCCCTGCAGGGAATCCCGTTCTGAACGGGATTTCCTGTATGGGCTTCCCCGTCGCCATGGCGACGATCGCGATGACGTCACCGACGCCATCGACGTTGTGACGTCGGCGGGTGCTCCGATCCACCCCTCAGCGCTGCCTGGCACTGATTGGCCAGGCAGCGCAATGGGGTCTGGGGGGGGGCGACGCGGCGCGGCGGATAGCGTCAAATCGGCGGCGGGCGGCGGCGATCAGACCAAACACGCAGCTAGCAAAGTGCTAGCTGCGTGTTTGAAAAAAAAAATTATGTAAATCTGCCCAGCAGGGCCTGAGTGGCACCCTCCGGGCGGCTTACCCTATGTCCAGCACGGGGCTACCGCTAAGGAGGTTAAGGGACCTGCCCAAGCCTTGTAAGGTTTTTCACCTTCCCCTAGATCAACTTAGATATGTGCAGGTTCAGGATGGTGTTTTTTTTTTTAATTTTCTGATTGAACTTGATGGACGGATGTCTTTCTTCAACCAAACTATGTAACTATGTAACAGATTCCCCTCTTCTGTCTTCTGGGAAAGCTTTGCGCACATCTTTGAGCCATTGTTGTGAGGCCTAACTGCTATACAAACACAAGAGAACCAGTGAGGTCAGACGGTGATGCTGGGTAACGAGTTCTGCCAACCCACCATCCGTCAGACTTCCACTAGAAGAAGTGTGATCATCATTTGGGGTTTCTATTTCTCCAGAATGCAATTGTAGCATGCTCTCACCACTCCATCTGGTGCTTGACATTGCACATCAGCAATGACTTGAATCTAACTGCTCAGCAATAGTAACGTCACTTTGAGCTCATTGGTGCAGTTTTATACTACATTCCTCAAATCCATCATGACATCATCTTTGACAGTGTGGTTCGGCTCCTTCTCCGTACGAGAAACCGTGAGACTGCAGCGCATCATACAGTCAGCAGAAAGAAAAAGTGGCTGTAGCTTACCTCTCTTCTAGTATTATTACACAAACAGGTGTAGAAGAGAGTGAGCATGAGCAAGATTGCCTCTGATCCCTCTCCCCCTGCTGACTCCATCTTCCAACTTCTACATTCAGGAGTGAGATACCGATCAGTCGCAACAAAAACTTCCAGCCACAGCAACATCTTCTTCCCTCAGCTGACAGCCATGCTTAATTTGGAACCACTCTAATTGATCCAACATAAACAGCAAAGCGGAAACTGCTAGAAATTGCTACCATTACAGCACAGAACTGGAAAACGTATGCTTCTCGCCCTGTTTCCTACCATTTAACTCATATAATATTCCTGACCTGTTTATCTATTGTATCATGTTGTCTCAGTCGGATAGATTTATCAGCACCAGTGCAAGGAGAACTGTTGCCAAGGAGAAGAAATAAAGCCGGTGCTCTGAGCAACCAATCACTAGAGATGTGAGCGAACAGTTCCGCAAATCTCTATGTGGCCGTACTACTTCCGGGTCGCTATGACCCGTAGTAGTACGGCTGCGCTGGGCCGGCAGTGCGTGTCTTTGATCGCGCGCCTGTTGCCGGGCATTCTCTGCGCATGAGCGTGACATCACTCATGACGTCACGCACATGTGCAGAAATTGCCCGGCAGCAGGCGCGCGATCAAGGACGCGTACCGCCGGCCCAGCGAAACCGTACTACTACGGGTCATAGCGACCCGGAAGTAGTACAGGGTGAGAGGTCTGCCGGCGAAAAGTTCGGGAACTGTTTGCCAACATCTCTACCAATCACAATCTTTGATCTTGGCATCTGCTTCACTTTTGCACCAGTTTTGCTTCAATTTTTCTTTCGCTAGTTTGGATCAACGTGTCCCAAGGTTCTCCTTGTGAGTAAGGTCAGGTTCACTCTTGATAAAAAAAATGTAAATGTTCAGGACTTTTTTTTTTTTAGCTCTGTTCAGCTCAGGAAACGGATCCTAATGTTAACTGACATTTGGATTACACATTAATATTAGGTTAAAAATAGGATACGCCTCCACTTGTTAAAAAAATGATCTGTTTGCTTTGTTGAGGTAAACAGAGCACTGAGTCCAAAATTAATGCATTTTTCAGGAAAGTGTGGCATGTACATGCACCGCCTATCGGTAGTGAATGTAAGTTCTAACCTGCCAGAAGGAGGGGAAGTGCGGCAGTTTGAGATCCGATGTGGGAAACAGTTGTTTGGGAAGGAAAAGAACATACACCTTTGTACTATGGACAATAGCTTCTCTGGCTATTAAGTGATGCAGGACTGAATAAGTCAGCACAAGCACTGCTCTCTGTTTACTTTAGCCTTTAGTAATACTTTAACCACTTCAGGATTCTGCGTACGCTTAACTACGCCCCTGAATCCTGAAGTGGATTGCATGGGAGCGGCCGTTCCATGTCAGTTCACGGAGCGTGTCTCCGTGAACACCCTGCGAGCCGCCGATCGCGGCTCGCAGGGTAAATGTAAACACACGGGGAAGATCTTCCCCGGTGTTTACATGTATACGGTGCTGCTGCGCAGCAGCGCCGAAGAGGAGATCGGCGATCCCCGGCCTCTGATTGGCTAAAGCCTATCCCATCAGGCGCAGGACGGAAATCCATCCTGCGCCGCTCACAGGGGGAAGGAGAGGGAGGGAAGGGGAAGGAGGCCAGGAAGCGCTACGGAGGGGGGCTTTGAAGAGCCCCCCGCAAGTGCAAGCAGCCGGCGGCGATCAGACCCCCCCAGCAGGACATCCCCCTAGTGGGGAAAAAAGGGGGAAAGTCTGATCGCCCTGGCTGCTAGCTGATCGGTGCTGCGGGCTGGAGAGCCCACGCAGCACCGATCAGCAAAAATACCCCTGGCACAGAAGTGGTTAAAGCAGCAGGGACAGCCATACTATCCCAAGGAAAAAAAAACGTATAAAAGTAGATAAATACTTGTTCCACTTACATAACATACAGTATGTATTGTACTGTCCACATTTTGATTTCAGTGAATTTTATATAGTGAATAAAGAGAAAATTGTTCCAGGCCTTTTCCATCTTTACTGCCTCTGACTGAAGGCAATCCTGATGTAACTTCCTCCCTTACTTTTTTTTTCTCTTAGAAACTGCACTGCCATATCTAACTTGCTTGGTAAACACATGTGAGCGCGGCGTAGATCATATTTCAGCAGTTTTTGCAGAGAGGGTGAGATGTATTTCCCTTCCAAGCATCAGCCAGCCACACTGAACTACCCTCAGCCAATCTGTGAGCAGCAAGAATGGGGGAGGGGTAATGACAAGCTTCCCTGTCAGCAATGTACCAAAATAGAGCCAGGCTGACTGAGATAAGATTCATTACAGCAGAAACATTTATGATTATATTGGAATGCTTGCAATGCAGGGTCAGGTTGTAGACTACATAATAAACACAGAGCAGTGGGTAAATGGAATACGATTTTGTGGCTGACAATCCCGCTTTAAGTGTGGCGTAAAGTAAATCCCCATGCACTATAGTGTGGTGCTAAAGCCTTTAGTGAAAGTTTCTAGACACCCATAAGATTGTGCAGAAATGACCGATGCTCTAGCTGTGCTGTTAAGGAAAAACGTTCCCTACCCAATCTAATAGGCACACCAGGCCCAATGCACATTAGTAAGATTATTTACAATAAGCTGGTCACATTCACACATGCAAGTAATTATCATTTTTCCCTCTGTTCCTAACAATAGTTCATTCAGACAGTGCTTATCATTAAAACACGCAGCCTCCATTGTATCAGAGCAATGATGAAATGTGGGATAAGCCCTGGAAAGCACAGTACATGCACTGACACAACACTGAACACATTGGCTGCCATGAGAATGGGGTCTTTTCTTGGCTGCACTCTGGGAGAATGAGAAACAGACGAGGTGCCTGTGCCAGAGACAGTGCAAGCCTCTACACAATGTACAATGCGGATCTCTTGTTGTGTTATGTCAGTCTACAGACAAGACTGTGGGAAGATTCCTCTGCATCTAATGTTATGACTGGGGAATCATACTTTGTAAACATATCTTTCACACCATTGTTATTTATTTGTTCAGGTCTACACACAAAAAAACAAAAAACAAAATTGTACGCGTGGATTGCGTAATGCAGAGGTTAAAGGTTAGTAAAATATTTGTTTTTCAGTCAACTTCTCAGAGCCTTTTTTTATGCAACAAGGGCAAGAGGACTTAAGCCAAAAAATTCCTTGAGGGCACTATTTTTATAGCATCTATGTAGATACCGGTCTGACTAGGCCAACCGATGGACTTTCAGTGTGTAAGGCCTAACCTTAGATTGTCTTTTTCTTCCTAAAGGGAACCTGTACTAAGTTAAATTATTTAAAATAAACACATAATGTACCTGCAAATTAGTATTATATACTTACTTCACCATCAGTTCGTCTCAAAAGCTCACTATTTTCTTTTTACAACTTTTCCTTCCATTTCTGACATTTCTGAAATATATCAGTTGCTGTCAGTTATATATCCGTTGCTGTCAGTTATAACTGAAAGGACAACTGATGAGCAAGGTGATGTCCATGTTTCCCTCTGGCTCAAGTGGGCGATATCAGAGTTTAACAGTGTGATGACCAGGAAGCTGTTATGGGGTAAGGGCAATTTTTAAAAAGGAGGATGGATAATTCCATTGATCACAGGGGACAAACAGGACACAGGAGAGGAGAAAGAGATTGATTAGAAGGCTACACGGGAGGTAAGTTTTACATGTGTATGTTTATTTTGACTTTTATTTTTCAGTCCAGGTTTTCTATAATTCTAAAGATTGTTAACCAGGCCTAAATAACCTCTCAGACAGACTACACCACAGTCTAAGGCATTTTATCAGTTCATGTTAAAGGAGAACTCTGCTGTCACTAGCCTAGTGACGCAAGTGAAGTGGGCTATTTATGTATCTCTCCAGCAGCCGCTAGAGAGATACATAGATAGTGCACTTCTCTTGAGCAGACTGGCCGCGTCTGGAAAAAGTTACGGGACCCGGTTTAGGTGCAGGAGAAGGCTGAGGACGGTGCGGATGGGACTGGAGGAAGCCCCAGGTATGTATAACACTATTTAGTCAGCTCTGGTTTCCTTTAAAGCGGTTTAAAACCCTGACATAATATTCAATAAAAACATGTTTTCCTACTTTTTATATGCCATACGGTTATCATATTTGCATTTGTGCATAAGTATTATTATTCATTTAGAAATTATAGGTTCCCAAAAGTACAGTTTGTTGCTTTGTGAGCTGACTTTGCATTTTATTAATAACTGGTTTTATTCATTATGTATTGAAGCCAGACATGCTTTGACTCTCTGTCTGTGTCAAGCTGCTTCTCCACAGCCAGAGAATGTGTCACATTTACTTGATACATTTAAAGAGAACCTGGGGTATGTTTAAAGAATGTTCTCTGCATACAGAGGCTGGGTCTGCCTATACAGCCCAGCCTCTGTTGCTATCCCAAACCCCACTAAGGTCCCCCTGCACTCTGCAATCCCTCATAAATCACAGCCATGCTGTGAGGCTTTGTTTACATCTGTAGTGTCAGTCTCAGCTGTTCCCCCGCCTCCTGCATAGCTCCGGTCCCTGCCCCCGTCCCTTCCCTCCAATCAGCAGGGAGGGAAGGGATGCAGGCGGGGACCGGAGTTCTGCAGGAGGCGGGGAGAGCAGCAGACTGACACTATAGAGATAAACATAGCCAGCTCTGACAAGCTGTTTGTCAGCAGCGTGGCTGTGATTTATGAGGGATTGCAGAGTGCAGGGGGACCTTAGGGGGCTTTGGGATAGCAACAGAGGCTGGGCTGTATAGGCAGATCCAGCCTCTGTATGCAGATAATATTCTTCAAACCCACCTCGGGTTCTCTTTAAGTAAACACAAGATAACATAATCTACAACTTCCGATGCGTCCACATTTCACTGCACTGAACTTTCAAGCTCTGAAAGCTTAGAAATGCTGTCTAGTAAAAAAAAAATGCTGGTTGCATATAATATGCTGTAAATAATGTTTTAGAGCAATGATGAAATGCTGGGTTATATTCTGCTTATTATTCCTATTCCTGTCTAAATAGACAGGTTAAATTATGAGAATTTAAGGTGGCCAATTTGTGCTTCTCTTTGACTTTCCTCTGCTCTGAACAGTGACAACATGAGATCCTCAAAGCAACTCTCCAAAGATCTAAAAACGAGACTTGTTAAAGTGGTATAAAACCCTGACATAATATTCAATAAAAACATGTTTTCCTACTTTTTATATGCCATACGGCTATCATATCTGCATTTGTGCATTAGTATTATTATTCATTTAGAAATTACAAGTTCCCAAAAGTACAGGTTTTTGCTCTGATAAGTGCCTTTGCATTTTATTTATAACTGGTTTTATTCATTATGTATTGAATTCAGAAATGTTTTGAGTTTCTGTCTGTGTCCAGGAGCTTCTGCACAGTCAGAGAATGTGTCACATTCCTCACTTGATAAAATTAAGTAAACACAAGATAACATTATCTACACTTCAAAGGCGTCCAGATTTCTCTGCACTGAACTTTCAAGACCTGTGTTTAGTTGAATGCTTGTCTAGTAAAAGGTGGTAGTATCTAATATACTGTAAATAATTTTTTTAGAGCAAAGAAAAAAATCTGGGTTTCATTCCGCTTTAAGTATCATGGTTTCTGGTACGCTTGGTGGTATATTCTCCACAGTCAGCACGACATGCATAACCTGACGTGAAGGAGGTTCACACACTAGCACAAGGAACCAGGATATCTCCAGTTTAGTGGAGGAGAGGACTGACTCCCGTAGGAGATGTGGTTCACAGAGCAGGCGTAGATCCGAACAGCCACAAACAATCCTCTCACTATAGTGGCTCAGCGCAGGGTAGCGCTGAGCGCATAGACCAGAACTCAGAAGATCAGGACAGGTAACAGAATGCACGCTTGCTTAACTAGTCACTGCTTAAGTGACAGCAAGCATCCAAGACAAGACGGACTGGAACGAGGCAGCCAATGCGATTGCAGCGGTGGCGTGCCTCACAAGCACAGGACAGAATAGTCGGGAAATAGAGTCAAAGAAGGCAGACGTAATACAAATATACAATAGGTATGCTTTCCTAGCGTATTACGGTTACAGCTATCAATGAACTACAAACGACTAACTGACATATGTATATATCGGCGATAAACCAATATATGACATAAGCAAGGAACACTAACTTAGAACTGGAGCAGGACTAGGAAGGATTCGCTACTTCTACGCAGAAGCGAGCGCAATCCACGCAAGGCAACAGGAACAGGACTGACTAGCTCAGCACGGGTGATCACGATACGCTCAACCTACCAAAACGTGCTGGAAGCTGACTGACTGAACACAGGATATATACAGTTTGTGTACGTATATGTCAGCGACACTGATGTATTAACAAAACACGAATACAAGGAAAATAACAAATGTGCTAGTATGCATATATATCGGCGATGAACCAATATATGATGCAAGACCAGCAAAGTAACATTAGAACTAGAAACACGATCTGGGGCCAAAGCAGCAGCAAGACAGGCTTATGCTGAAGCTATGATAGCCCATGGAGCACTGCAGGAAGCAGTCCTTTATACTGAGGTCATCCAATGGGAGCAGACATGCAGATTCCCACACAGGTGAATGGTAATCAATCACAGGCTGACAGCAGGAAAAGGCAGACAATGATATGCAGCCTGCAAGAAAGGGATTGCAGCTCCATTGCAACAGACAATGTTTATTTTCACAAAAGCATATTAACCTGTCATTAACTTCAGAGCGACTGCAGATGGAATCAACGCTCAGTGTAAGCGCACGCAAAACTATGCGAGCAAATGCACGCAAAGAAATCAAAAACTGCTTGTCTTCAGTAAAACTGCAGCCAGCAGTACATGCTACAGAAGTGATCATCACAGTTTCAAAAAGCTACAAAAATCTATCTCAGAGGTTAAAACTGTCAGTCACAAAGAACATCTGTATGGCATAGTGATGAAAAACAAGCCCTATTTGCAACCATGCCATTAACAGAGTTGTTTTTTGTATGCAGACACAAGCCATATTAATTTTGGAACAAAGTGCATTGGACTGATGAGACAAAAATTTAGTTATTTGATCATAACTAAAAGTGCTTTGCATGGTAAAAAAAAGAACAAGGAAAACACCTGCAACCTACTGTGAGGTTTGGTGGAGGTTCCATGATGCTGTGGGGCTAGTTCAGGGCCTGGGGTCCTTGCTAAAGTCAAGGGTCTCATGGATTCAACCCAATATAAACAAATTCTGCAGGATAATGTTAAAGAACCAGTCCCAAAGTTACGCAGGTGTTGGATATTCCAAGACAATTATCCAAAACGCGGGAACGGAAGGTGGAGCAGGGTGTCAACGGTGAGGACACAGCCTGCTACTTTCAGGTACATTCAGCTACCATTTTAAATACACATTTGATTAAATTGGTTAAATTCTTTGGTGATAGTCGTATTTTAGGGACCCAGCAGCAAACCTTATAGGTAACAGCTCTCCAATCACAGCTCTCTCTATGCGTCCATCTAAAAATGGCGCAGGGAGAAAAATGGCGCACAGTTCTGCCGATAAATGTATCATAAAATGCTATTTACGGTAAATAGCGTTTTATGATACATTTATTGCAGAACGGTGCGCCATTAAAAATTGCAGGGGGCTAGTATAGGCAGCGGTACACTGGAGGGAATAGGCATAGTTGGAGGATGTGTGTAATATGCATACATTACCTTGTCCCGGCCAGCGATCGCTCCTTCCCTCCGCTCCTTCACTTCCTAGTTGGTTTGCTGTAGTCCGGCAGCCAGCCAATCACCATGCGGGGACTGAAGCCACATGGTGATTGGCTGGCTGCAGGACTACAGTAAACTAATGGAAGAAGTGAGGGAGCGATCACCGGCCTGGACAAGGTAATGTATGCATATTGCACACATCCTCCCCCAATGCCTATTCCCTCCAGTGTCCGCTGTCTCTCTCCCCCTGACCCCCGCTGCCCTCTGCATTTTGTAAGACTTATAACGCTATTTAACATTATAAGTGTAAGGCACACTGCCGGCGCCATTTTTTAACACTTATAACGCTAAATAGCGTTATATAATGTAAGTCTATGTGGCGCCGTTTTCATTCCCCTGTCACTGTGCGCCATTTTTAACTGTCACGCCCTCTACAGCATGAAGAGTTGTGGTTGGCAGAATAGTGTGGGCATAGTTTACTACCCTATCTTAAACCTACCATGTTTGAAAGTGTGCTGTCCACCCAATCAGGTTAGTTGAATTTCTTTATGAGGTTTCCTATTTGGTCCCCTAAAGTAGGCGAGTGCCAATTCTCCTAAATTAGACCAGTGACAATTCTTTAAGTAAGAATTGCTTTAAAACTTGAAGAGAACCAGCGCTTTTAAATGTAAAAAAAATGACGAAAATTGATGAAGGTAAATCAACAAATTAACTGTCCAAAATCAATATAGACGTTTAGTTAAAGGGAAGGTTCAGGGAGTTTGAAAAAAAAAATACAAATCCATTTCCACTTACCTGGGGCTTCCTCCAGCCCGTGGCAGGCAGGAGGTGCCCTCGCCGCTGCTCCAGAGGCTCCCGGTTGTCTCCGGTGGCCGACCCGACCTGGCCAGGCCCGGCTGCCAGGTCGGGCTCTTCTGCGCTCCAATCTGCGCCTCACGGGGGCGCGCTGACGTCATCGGACTTCCTCCGGGCTGTACTGCGCAGGCGCAGTAGCTCTGCGCCTGCGCAGTACAGCCCGGAGGACGTCCGATGACGCCAGCGCGCCCGCGTGGGACGCAGAAGAACCTGACCTGGCAGCCGGCCTGGCCAGGTCGGGTCGGCCACCGGAGACGACCGGAAGCCTCTGGAGCGGCGGCGAGGGCACCTCCTGCCTGCCATGGGCTGGAGGAAGCTCCAGGTAAGTGGAAATGGATTTTTATTTATTTTTTTGCAAACTCCCTGAACCTTCCCTTAAAAAAAAAAAATAGAAATCTAGAAAGAAAAAGGAAAATAAAGGAACAAAATAGCAAAAACACATTCATCCCAATCACCCGAGAAAGCTTCCTGTTTGTTTGGCAGGCGGCCATCTTGTATGTCACTCTAGCACAGCACAACCTAGGACACTGTACATGTCGCTATATAACCGAGCCTGCAAAACCACGAGACAACAGATGTTCGCATTCATGTGCTCCAGTGACCACAGAGGTAATCGATGTTGTTAGACATGCCTCACCGAGACCACAAAGATCACGTTGCCGAATGTGAAGAAAGCTTTGCTAGAGTTCCCAGACACAAGAAGTCAAAATAAAGGTAGGAGGCTTGTTCAGCTATGTTATCTACAGGGACAGCGTGGAGTACAGAGCCACTCGACAACTCCTAGTTTATGGATATGACTTATGTGTGTCTGCGGAGGCTTCCATACGCTTTGCGATCCTGGTTCAATACAATAAATAATACTGCTAACATAAATATTGCAGCTGTGCTCCAAAATCCATATAGGAGATTTTCACATTGAGCTGAAGTCTGGACCCCGGCCACCATTTGTATTTAGATATTGTGAGAAGGTTCTCATGTCAATAATACCGAGGGGACCCACCCTGGAAAAACTGAGATAAGTCAATGTCGAGTTTATAACATCCATACAGTGAGAATGGACTTTGGAGCTTGGACGAGTCTGCTACAGATAAACTGCCGTGTCCTACATACTGACATTAGCGCTGTGTAATCTGAATCCCCGCCCACATTGTCTGCACAGTACCTCTGCTCAGCCAGCCCATGATTGTTCCCTCTGCATGCCTCTTAAAGCGGGATTGTCAGTCATAAAAATCAAATTCCATTTACCCGCTGCTCTGTGTTTATTATGTAGTGTACATGCAGTCTGGATTGCAAGCATTCCAATAAAATCATAAATGTTTCTTAGTCAGTGTGGCTCTATGCTGGTACATTGCTCCCCACTGATTGGCTGAGGGCAGTTCATTGTGTCTGGAGGCTGAGAAGGGAAATATGCCTAATCCCTCTGTAGAAGCTGCTGAAATACGATCTATGCTGTGTTCACATGTGTTTGCAAAGCAATCTAGATATGACAGTGAAGTTTCTACAGAGCTCAGTGGGAAGGAGGTCTGGCAATGCATACACCGTCATTAGGCAGGAGAAATAAAGGGAGGAAATTACATCCGGATTGTCTTCAGTCAGAAGCAGTAAAGATGGAAAATGCCTGGAATCGTTTTTTCTATATTTACTAATGATATTCAATGAAAAATGTATGTTTTTGAACTGTGGGTGTGGCCAAGGCCGGATTTACCATAAGGCTGTAGGCAGGTGCCTACAGGCACCTGATGATGGAAAGGCAACTCACTCCCCTCCCCAAGTGCCTCCTTCCCTATGCAGAGCCCTAATGTTAGTGTAAATGAGAGGTTACTCACCCTGCTCTCAGCATTCCACTGACAAGATCTCCCTTAGAGATCACCTCTATCTACTTAATAGTTGGGGGCACTTCTAGCTACTTAATACTGAGGGTACCTCTGCCTAGCTAATACTAAGGGGCACCTGTAGCTACCTATGATGGGCAAGTAAGGGAGCAGTAACAGCTGGGCCAGCCAGCACACTTGCGGTGCGGTTCGGTGGGGGTTTGTAGGCTCATGGAGGGCGGAGTCTAGGGTGCCAGGACATCTGTGCCTATAGGCTCCTGTGAGGTAAATCCTGGCCTGGGTGTGGCGAAAGCAATGGAAAGTTCCCTGGACTCAGGGGCGTAGCAATAGGGGGTGCAGCGGTAGCGACCGCATCGGGGCCCTTGGGCCAGAGGGGCCCCGAAGGGCCCTCCCTCAACTACAGTATTAGCTCTCTATTGGTCCTGTGCTCATAATAATCACTTCTATAGATAGCTTTGAATAGTTGTAATCATTAACAAGCTGTTCCCCATCCCCTTCTTGCTCCTCTGACACTGTAGTTACCATTGGCAGGTTTTGGTGCGCCGTATCAATTGTTATATATAGAGTGCTTGAGGGGCCCCATTGTAAGACTTGCATCGGGGCCCACAGCTCCTTAGCTACGCCACTGGACTGCTATATGATCTAACTAGTCAATGCTTAGAGAAATAAGGCCAACATGCTCACTAGAAGGGCTGATACTAGTATTAAAATTCAAATACTTTGGTCATATTATGAGAAGACTGGATTCTTTAGAGAAATCGTTGATACTTGGAAAAATTGAAGGCAAAAGAAGAGGGCAACAAAGGCTAAGATGAATAGGGATGAATAGAAACTACGCCTGTGTGTAATTACGCATCCCAATCGTAATGAAACATTACTGGGAAAAGCAGAATTACTTTTGTATGTAAAAGCATTCGTAATTACGCATGAATTTACGTGTAATTTACGCGTAATTTCGTGCCGACTTTGGTAGTGAATAGAAAAGCTCCCATACATTCTATTGCTACCAAAATTTCTACATACAGTTAAAGGGGAACTTCAGCCTAAACAAACATACTGTCATTAAGTTACATTAGCTATGTTAATTACAATAGATAGGTAATATAATTTTTTACCCACCCTGTTTTAAAAGAACAGGCAAATGTTTGTGATTCATGGGGGCTGCCATCTTTGTCATGGGGGCAGCCATCTTTTTGGTTGAAAGGACGTGTTTAAATCCAGACTGAAAACCCACCTGTTCAGTTTGGCATTTGCAGAAATATAACTTTTGTTGTGTGAATACTTCATCCTACTAATTACTGAATCTGAGAGAGCCTAAGCGCTTTGAGTCCTATGGGAGAAAAGCGCTATAGAAATGTTATTGTATTGTATTGTATAAAGGAGGTGACAGGGAGCATGAGACACAGTTCCAACTGTCCTGTGTCCTGATAACCCCTCCCAGCTGCACGCGCTAGGCTTCAAATGTCAAATTCAAAATGTAAAAAAAAAAATTGCACCAAAACAGCAGAACGAGACAAACAACATCAGAAATCCCATCATGCTTTGCACAGCATCAGGGGAAAGATGCCCGGGCAGTTTTCTTCTGTGCAGGTAAAAATGAGGCTTGTATAAGAGAAACAAAGTTCTGATGCTGTGAAACTGTTAAAGAAACACCAGGCCTTTTCAGTGCTGCTTAGTCGATTTTTAGTCCGGAGGTTCACTTTAAGGAGAATAGTGGGTACAAGTCAAAAAAAGACCTTGTACTTTTTGAGAAAACCGACTTTAAAGAGACTCTGTAACAAAATGTTGAGCCTTATTTCTTCTATCCTATAAGTTCCTATTACTGTTTATGTGCTCTGGCATACTGCAGCCTTTTCTAGTTGCACTGTCTCTGTAATAAATCTTATCTTCTTTCCTCTGTCGGCTCTGTCGGGCTCAGGCTGGAATGTGTGGAATGTGCAGCACTGCTTGTGATAGGCAGAAGCCTTACACACCCTCTCCAAGCTCTCCTCTCAGCCTATCACACTCTGGTTAGCAGCCATGTCTTTTGTTTGTAAACACTGGATAAAACTGGCAATTACAACCTAACTGTCCCTCAGAGGAGCTCCCAATCTAAAGCCTACCATAGTCTTTGTTTTACATTCCAATTGTGGTCTTAGGCCAGTTCGGGGGGGGGGGGGGGTGTCATCTAATCAATATTTATGTATAGTGGTATTGGTATTGAAAAAAAAAATTATGGGGCAATTTGAATAAAACTCTGATGGGCCTCTTTCCAACACTCTACCCTTTTCACCAACATTTCACCCCTACCCCGTGGTAACTACACAGCCAGTGGAGTGCATCTGCCATAAATCAGGTGGCCACATTAACCTCATCATCTTCTCAATAGCAGTGTGGCCACTATAATTCCCTCAACACCCCCCCCCCCCTTCCTCCCCCCCACACACACATCCTCCTATCAGGAGTAAAGCCACAATCAGGGGAGTAACTAGAGGGGAGCAGCCTTTGTGATCCCGGGGGGGGGGGGGGGGGGGGGCAGAGCTGTGGGGGCCAAAACTGCCAACCTTCCCTTCCTCCGATACAGGGAGGGGACTATACTTCAGATCAGGTGTTTTTGTGACTACACTTGTTATAGGTGTGAAGATCACGATGGCCACACTTGTTTTATGACCCATATGAGATGGGCCCCAAGGCCGTGAAGGGCACAAAGGGAGGCAAGGGAAGGGGTGTGAGCATTGGAGGGCAAATTTCTCTGGTGGGCCCCACTGGCCACAATAACAACTGCTCTGATAGAGTGATCCCTGTAGAAGGAGGTAGGCGGTTAAGCCCTTGTGACTCTGACACTCCTGCGCCTGTACGGGCTGCACCCCTTCTATACCTCTACTGTGGGATATATAGCTCTATCGGAATCACAAGACCGGCTGGACAGATTAACAAACCTTTTGCTGAGTAGGATACTTGACATAAGCGTTCTCTCCTCTGTGCATTCAGCAGTTAGCCTGGACAGCAGTGGACTCGGGTGATAAATGCTGCCGAGATCTGTTATTTCTGGACGGCGGTGTGGAGTTTACAAGCCGTAGGGAGTGTTTTATCTCATTTTTATTAAACTGTTCCTGGAATGATAGGACAGTAATTAAGAATATAGATTAACTGGATGTTCCTGCCAATTCCAGAAGAAGCTATTTGTAACAATGTCCCAGCAGGCTCTTGTCATTTAGCACACTTGCAGGAAACACTCGCATCTACCATCCAGATACTATACAAAAAATGCAAAGATGAATCTGTGTATTTGTGCATTATGTGTTTCATGAAGTGTATTCTGAGTGTGGACTAATAGTAAGTTGCTGGAAAATTGTGCAAAATTTGTTAAAGTGGTAGTGTACTGGCTCTACAAATAATACAGAAATAACTATTTGTGAAAAACGCGAGTTTAAAGCAGAACTGTGACCAAGTTGAACTTCATCCCAATCAGTAGCTGATACCCCCTTTCCCATGAGAAATCTATTCCTTTTCTCAAACTGATCATCAGCGAGCTCTGTATGGCTGATATTGTGGTGTTACCCCTCCCACAGTGTGATGTCAGGACCATGGTTCTGACATCACACTGTGGGAGCCTTGTTGCATTGTGGGAAATAATGGCTGTTTCCAACTGCCAAGCAACCAGTATCTCCCTCTGTGCATATGTATATCTGAGAAAAAAAACCAACAACCTTTAAGGCCCGGTTCACATTAGCGTTCCAGGTCCGGCTTCCCCGGACCCGGAACGCTCCGTACACTCGGATGGTGAATGGATACATTGTTAATCAATGTATCCATTCACACTCGTGCGACCGTCCGGATCCGGATCCGGGAACGCAGCTCCGGGACGTTCCGGCTTTTTTCCAACATGCTCTATTTTTCAGTCTGTCCCGGTGCGGCTGCGGACCCGGGCCGGATCCTGACCCAAACATGCGGCCATGCTGTGCAATGAGAAACTGATGTTTCTCATCACACTGGCAATAGGACCGGATGCTTCCAGCACCGGTCCTATGCCACTTGGGGAGCCCGGACTACACGCCGGTATCCCCCTTGCTTGCGGTGCATTTCTGGCACTGCAATGTATCTAGTTCCGGCTACTTTATTGTAGCCGGAACTGATACATTCCGGATACGCAACTGGTGGCAACTTGTGGCCACCGCAGAGACCCGTACGGTCTCTTTGCAGCCTCCGGACCCCCGGACACTTGCGGACTCGAACCGCAAGTGTGAACGGGGCCTTAGCCTATCGCATTGTTAGGGGGCGTGGTTATAGATAATGGCAGTTGGTGCTGTTTTTTTTTTTTTCATGTCTGCCAGTAGTTACAATGATTACGTGTAGGCTGATTGTGGATCAAACAATAGGAACAAATTACATGGTGCATATGCATAGCTATAATTTCTTAATTTCTATTTTTTAACATCTCACATTTCAATGTATTGATTTGTTTTCCTTTTTCGTGTAAAGAGAACCCGAGGCGGATTTTCTAAAGATAAGTACCTCGCGATGGAGGTATGGATCGCGGCTTAGCTTCCGATTGGAGGAAGCTGACAGAGGTTGGGGAGCCATGAAATGGAGGAGGCGGGGAGCCGATGCTGATTGACAAATGCCAGGTAAACAGAAGGCTAGCGCCAATCAGATTGTCACTAGCCTGGCACTATTTTTCAGGGGGGACTGGCGGCAATAGAAGGACACAGAGGCATGTCATTGTGCAGAGAACATGCCTCTGTGTCCTGTTATCTTTAGAAAATCTACCTTGGGTTGTCTTGAAAGCAGAGGGATTAGCCATTCTATGCCAGGGAAAAAAACAGGCAAGGCAGAGCAGCTAATTTGTAAACTCAGGATGATAACCCTGTGGATGGATAGTGTAATGGTTTAGGGCTCTGCCTCTGACACAGGAGACCAGGGTTCGAATCTTGGCTCTGCCTGTTCAGTAAGCCAGCATCTATTCAGTAGGAGAACTTGGGCAAGTCTCCCCAACACTGCTACTGCCTATAGAGCGCGCCCTAGTGGCTGCTGCTCTGGTGCTTTGAGTCCGCCAGGAGAAAAGCGCGATATAAATGTTATTTGTCTTGTCTTGTCTATATCTGCTTCCATAAAAGCAGTAAGTATACACACTGCAGATCTATTGCAGGATTTGTATCAGCTGTAACAAAGAAATGTTTTTCATTAAAGGTTATTATTCTGTTGCGTATCTTTTAGAGCAGAGAGGAAGTTCTGAGTTCAGGTCCACTTTAAGGCCCGAATATGTGATCTCATCTTCTCTCCATTTGAAGGGAAAGGCCATTTTTAGGAACGCGCAAGACTGAGCTCAGACAGACAAATTAAGGGTCTCACATTTAGAGGAATTCATCTTGACCGAGGCTAATGGTTTTTAGCAGGGCTGGTGGTTGACTCCTTTGCTATGTTCAAGTAAAATGCTTCTGATTCTCTTCATTTGTCTAATTCGTCTTACATCTTAAAGAAAACCTGTAACAAAAAAAACCTGCCCTGGGGGGTGCTCACCTCGGGTGGGGGAAGCCTCCGGATCCTATAGAGGCTTCCCGCGTCCTCCTCGGCCCCACGGCGGCGGCAATAAAGCTCCCCGAACAGCGGGGATGTAAATATTTACCTTCCCGGCTCCAGCGCAGGCGCAGAATCGGCTCTCCGCTCAGAGATAGGCGGAAATAGCCGATCGCTGTCGGCCCGCTCTACTCCGCAGGCGCAAGTGTCCTGCGCCTGCACAGTAGAGTGGACCCGACGGAGATCGGCTATTTTCGCCTATCTCCGTGCGGAGAGCCGATACTGCGCTGGAGCTGGAGCTAGGAAAGGTAAATAAATCAGCGCTTGTCAGGCTTGTCGAGGGAGGACACTTCAGGGGAGCCAGCGCTGGATTGCCTGCAGCTACAGGAGAGGGGGAAGCCTCATTGGGACCCTGAGGCTTCCCCCTCCTGAGATGAGTACTCCAGGGGAACTTTTTTAAGTTACAGGTTCTCTTTAAGTACAGCCACTAGACTCTGTGGTAGCCTTTCTCCACTTTTTTACTCTGGAGGAACCCTGCAAGTAATTTTTGGATGACTATAAACATAGCCTACACAGCTACACCATTATAACGATCTGTATTTCTGACCATTTATAATATGTTACTTGCCATTCCTTGTACTCAGCTGCCATCCAGTGGCCATATGCAGAGATTTTCCTAAAACTGTTTTGTCACAGAGATTTGATAGGCCATGCTTTGAAGAACAGAAGTTTGCCTTCTAAAAACAGAAGGTATTTGCGATTATTCAGTTTGTGCTGAATATGCAAATCATCGCTTTGTTGTCTCTGTAATTTAAATAAACCTCCAAAACCGCTGGAATGCAATGGTGTGTCAGCTTGTTAATATTACAGAGCCTCAATAATCCAACATGCATACAGTTTCAGACTGGTTCGTCATCATCGGTGCATGGCATGGATTAATGTGGTTCTTTGAGGTAGGACTTAAAACACCCAGAGTTAACCTCCCTGGCGTTCTATTAAAATCGCCAGGGAGGCTGCGGGAGGGTTTTTTTTAAATTAAAAAAAAAAACGATTTCATGCAGCCAACTGAAAGTTGGCTGCATGAAAGCCCACTAGAGGGCGCTCCGGATCCGCACTTTCGATCGCAAATGAGCGGCCTTCCTTGTTTCGCTTTCCTCGTCGCCATGGCGACAAGCGGAGTGACGTCATGGACGTCAGCCGACGTCCTGACGTCTGCCGCCTCCGATCCAGCCCTTAGCGCTGGCCGGAACTGTTTGTTCCGGCTGCGCTGGGCTCGGGCGGCTGGGGGGACCCTCTTTCGCCACTGCACGCGGCGGATCGCCGCGCTGCGGCGGCGATCAGCTAGCACACGCGGCTGGCAAAGTGCCGGCTGCGTGTGCTGCTTTTTATTTGATAGAAATCGGCCCAGCGGGGCCTGAGAAATCCTCCTGCGCAGGTTACCCCGAGCTGAGCTCGGGATAACCGGCAAGGGGGTTAATTACCCGACTGACACATCATTACATTTCAGTGGTTCTGGAGGTGTGTTTAGCTTACAGGGAGGGGCAACAAAGGAATGAATAGCATATTCAGCAGTGATGCATTGTGGGAGATCTCATATGCTCACTTCAATCTAAATAATCACAAATACCTTCTGTTTTTAAAAGGCAACCTTATGTTTTGCATAGTGTTTTTGTAAGAGGTCCTTTTTAGCCCCTTACACACACCTAGGAGTTTTGGTTCACCTTATGGTGCCCATACATGGTACCATTTTTTTCAATTAGATAATTTAGTTCAATTATTGCGTTAGATCAAATATAAAGATTTTTCCAGCATGTCCAATCGGATTTTTATTGAAAAAACAGGATAATCGTTTGTTTTTCTTGATCGAAAAAAAAAAAACTTCTTTTTGACTTTCATTTGATTCAATCGTTTTTGGTCAAATAAATGGGAAAATCTTTATTGTACCGTGTGTGGGCACCATTAAAGTGAACATCCGGACTAAAAATCGACTCAGCAGCACTGAAAAGGCTTTGTGTTTCTTTAACAGTTTCACAGCATCAGAACTTTGTTTCTCTTATACAAGCCTCATTTTTAGCTGCACAGAAGAAAACTGCCCGGGCTTTTTTCCCCTGATGCTGTACAAAGCATGATGGGATTTCTGATTTTGTTGTTCTCGTTCTGCTGTTTTGGTGCAATTTTTTTTTTTCTTTTACATTTTGAATTTGACATTTGAAGCCTAGCGTGTGCAGCTGGGAGGGGTAATCAGGACAGAGGACAGTTGGAACTGTGTCTCCTGCTCCTTGTCACCTCCTTTCAACCAAAAAGATGGCTGACCCCATGACAAAGATGGCAGCCCCCATGAATCACAAACATTTGCCTGTTCTTTTAAAACGGAGTGGGTAAGAGATTATATTACCTATCTATTCTAATTAACATAACAAATGTAACTTGATGACAGTATGTTTGTTTAGGCTGAAGTTCCCCTTTAAGCTTGTTGGGCAATCTGTAGCTTTGAAGAACACCAAGACATTTTATTGGGTTCAACAACAAATTAGAACAGAACTGGTTATTCATACGGTTTTTTACATTTTGTATTTCAAAAGTTAGCTGCAAAAGTTCAAATGTTTCTAAAACTCTGTCTCCAGCCGGCTGTCCACTTGATGCACAGTGTTCAGCACTCATCTTGCAGCGCTGGGTCTCCTGTGAGTCCCAGCCAGGACACTATCTGCACAGAGTTTGTATCGTCTCAGTTTCCTCCCACATTCCAAAAAGATACAGATAAGTTAATTGGCTTCCCCCTGAATTGGCCCTAGAGTCTAGACTATAATGGACGTATGACTATGGTTGGGATTAGACTGTGAGCTCAGCTGAGGGACAGCTAGTGACAAGACTATACTCTGTAAAGTGCAGCAAAAGATGTCATATATAAATGCTAAATAACAATACTAATGTTATTTGAATGAGTCAGAATGATGATTACTAGAAAAATACTTTGCTTGAGAACCATCTTCAAATGTAAAGATCTTTAAAAACAATGGAATGGGCGGGGTTTGTTTGGAATAACTTGGTTGCTATTGCTAACACAGTAGCAGTGTAGGAACACCTTTTAGGACGTCATGCCCTTGCAGTGGTGGCTAAATAGGCTGCTTTAGAAAATATAAAAAAAAATGAATTCTAATAAACAATAGAACTAGGGGGTAGGTTTATTTAATGCTTCCTACAGTTCTAATGGTGCCCACTGATGATCCAATTTTATCTTCATCTGATCGATCAGATTGGATACTGTTGATGTTGTTGTCAATTGCTGATCGGTCAGGAGATTGAATCCTTAATGGGAATCTTTAAAGAGAATCTGTACTCTAAAATTCTTACAATAAAAAGCATACCATTCTATTCATGATGTTCTCCTGGGCCCCTCTGTGCTGTTTCTGCCACTCCCTGCTGCAATCCTGGCTTGTAATTGCCATTTTTATGCAGTGTTTACAAAAGACAAAGCAAGTGATACGCTCAGTGTGTGCGTCATACAGAGTGTGCAGGGGGCCTGGAGAGGGTGTGTATAGCTACTATCCAATCACAAGCAGCACAGCACATTCCAGCCCGACTGCCTCAGCCCAACAGAGGAAAGAAGATTAGATCATATAACAGCCACTGTGCAACTAGGAAAGGCTGCAGTTAGACAGAGCACATTAGAACAGGTATAGGAACTTTTAGGATAGAAGAAATAAGGCTCAAAATTTTGTTACATAGTCTCTTTAAAGGTGGCCACTAAAATCCAATATTAGAATCATTTGAGCAATCTAATAATTGTGATCGGATTTGCAGAAAACAAACACCGTTGGTGTCCCCAGTCACCTGCAAATTATTCTAAAAATGTTCCAGTCATTTTGTCAATTAGAAAAAAACAATTTCAATTAGGTTGTGTTGTTTCGGAAGTTCAGATTAGTTTATTGATTGTGTCAATGCATTACGCCGTTTTATTTCTCATCACACAGGGACATTGCTAGGATCCTAAGAGATCCGAGCAGGCAGGATCAGCCCGGAAAAGTGGGTGTGTCCACACACACCAGAATGTGGGTGTGGTCATAGGTGGAGCCAAATTTACATGAACAGTGGTCTAAGTAGGCCTGCCCAGCAAAATGTTGGATGAAGTTCCCTCTCCGTTAATACAAAAAAATAAACTCAGCATATCACATAAATAGGTCACTTAAACATAACAGAGTTTAGAGTTACCTGGCTTCTGTGCTGGCTGGTCTGGCTTGCTGCTGGGCAGGCTGGCCTGTTGCCAGGTTATTTGGCAGTTCCCCCACAGCATTCCCTGACCTTCTGGTGGACCCCCTCTCATGCTCCCACAGACCTCCCATTAAAGCACCACAACTCCCAGCATGCCCCCATGAAAGCACCACAGCACCCAGCATACCCCTTATTGATGCTCCACAGCTCCCAGCATACCCGCCATTGAGGCACCACAGCTGACTCTGCCTGAGGTACATCCTTTGCACCCCAGAATAGATCCGGGGCATGTGCCACTGATCTTTGGGGCTAGCAACACCCCTGCGATCCCATTTACCTAAACAATGGAATGATTCTTTGCTAAAAATTGGACCATTAGTGGCCAGCTTTAGTCTGAAGTAGGCAGATTTTTTTACTTTTACCCCTGATTTACACCTCTGGAAAGCATTGCAGTGCTCCGCCCCCTTTGCATCACACCACCAAAAGAGCGATTCATATGACCCTGCAGTACAGTGCACACCTCCCCCCTCCGCACACCCTTTGCCACCTATAGCCCAGTGATGTACTTCATGCTGAACAGAAAGTACATCACTGGGATTCCCGGCCTATTTGCGTCATTCCACAAATGTGTGCAGCACCACCGTCAACAAATGTAAAATTTGTGCATTGTGCGTTGACTTCAGTGCATTCCACTGCAGCTGTGTCGCCACGGAAGTTGTATGGTAATGCAATGTTGACTTTGGGGTGGGTCGACAGTGACTAACTGTGGGATGTCCGATCCATCCCTCCCTGCTTACAGAATTTTAAAGAACACCTGCTACGGTCTTCCTACAGTAGGAACAGCCAACAGTGCTGGAGATTAGAGATGTCAGATTTTGGGTTTGCGAACAGCAAACGTGAACTTCCGCAAGTGTTCGTGAACAGGCGAATCTGGCGAACTGCCATAGACTTCAATGGGCAGGGGAATTTTAAAACCTACAAAGACTGTTTCTGGCCAAAAAAGTGATGGAAAACTTGTTTCAAGGGGTCCAACACCTGGACTGTGGCATGCCAGAGGGGGATCCATGCCAAAAGTCCCACCAGAAATTACGGAGTTGACGCAGTCGTGATTAAATCACTAAAGGGCAGAAATCACATTACATTCCTATAAATAATGCACTGGAGTGGTACTGTGCCTGCAACTTAATGTGGCCACAACAGAAGTAGTGTGCACAGCTCTGGGTGTCAGTGGGCTGCGGAGTGTCACACCAGGGATGAGCAATCTGAATGAGTTTCATTCGGATTTCCTCTGGATAATTAATGCAGCTGAGTGGGTGGGTGAGGGGGGGGGGGGTTAAACTTACCCAGTAGCCTTCTTCTTTCATCCGTCCCACGGCGCCGGTCACGTGACTACAAACACTTCCTCCTTCCGGGTTGAAGGAGAAAGTGCTTGTAGTCACGTGACGCAGCCTGGAACGCAGCAGGGAAGGCGCCATGGGCCGGATGAAAGAAGAAGGCTGCTGGGTAAGTTTAACCCCACCCACCCACTTACTCAGCTGCATTAATTATCCGGATGAAACCCGAATGAAACTCATTCAGATTTCATCCGGATTCAATCCGTTGCTCATCCCTGTGTCACACGCACAGAAATGCAATAGTACTATAAGAATACAGTGAAAAATAATGCACTGGAGTGGTATTCTGTGCCTACAACTTAATATGGCAACAAATAGCAGTAGTGTGCACAGCTCTGTGTGTCAGTGGGCTATAGAGTGTCACACAAAGAAAAAAAAAACACAGGAGACCGATGTACCAGCCCTCAAAAAGGCTATTTGGAGTGCTTTCAGCAAGTAGTCAGTGAGGAACAGGAACACAGGCCTAGCTAATGCTTTCCCTACCTATCTGCAGCAAGTCTGACTCTGCTCTCACTATCACTGCAGCCAGAGAATGAATCCAATATGGCCACCACAATTGTTTTTTAATAGCTGGGGTGGGGGGTTCAGGAGGGGGTGCTAGGTGATTGCCTGCCATGTGTCTGCTGGCTGTGAGGTAAGGGGTCAAAGTTTAGCTCAATGATGATGTATGGGGGCGGGTTGAACATGCCAAATGTTCGCCGCAAATGCGAACAGCGGAAGTTCGCAGAATACTGTTTGCCGGTGAACAGTTCTGGCCATCTCTAATGGAGATTCTAAAATACATGAAAGTGCACTGTTGAACCTTTCTTATTCTTTTGGATATAAACGCTTCTAAAGCTGACTATTGCTTGTGGCTTTGAGAGCATTTTTGGTGTCGATTCAGTAAAACCAATCTGTTTTTCATCTGCTTTTAAAAGGAAAAAAATCCCCAGCAAATGTTGGATGAGTACCTGACAGACAAAATGGCCGACGCTAATGACAACCATAGACCACATTCACAGTGCTGCTTAATTTCTCTTTTGACACGGTTATCTGAGAGAAAGCTTTATTGATTGTGTCGCCAGGCTTGGGCCTTGGACCTGCCCAGCCGTTGTTCTAACTATTTGTGTAGGATTGGATGTGGACTAGGCCAAAACGGCTCAGGTCAGGGATGTCTGAGGCATGAGGCAATGCTCGCACATATCAGGAACAGCTCAAACACCGTATTTAATAACTGAGCACAAATGCCAACTCGGCCGCCCCGCGCTGACTTCATCCATGCAGACAATCTGTGTGTCAGAGCTCGGAAACCGGCTTAAGTAAAAAATATGTTCAATATACACATTATAATTTATCCGGATCAGACTTGATATTCATTTATTTTTCTAATGCAGTAAAGGTTTCCGTTTTAAATGGTTTGCTGTATGTGTAATGTTCATAATGTCAGAGGTGCGAGGCCGAAGACATCGTGAAGAAAACGCTCACAGCAAAC